>NW_026558752.1:0-124019 GCF_026930045.1 Uloborus diversus
TCTAAGGAAAATTTTTGCAATGAACCTTTCAGGCACATGTGTTATAAGGAATGCTTTCTTCAATGCAAAGAAATAGTTATTCTACAAAAACTAAAATTCTTTGGATTTAAACCCTTTTTTCAATTAGTATTTGATAGTATTCAGCGAATGGCTTATGATTCATATTGTTTTTGTGTTTAACTACATTTTTACACTTAAGAGTGCATTCTTTGTAAAGAAGGCTGTCAAGCTGGCGGTGTATGAGACTTTGACTCTGACTCCTGGAAATTTAAAGCATTCGGCTCCTTTACCTCAAAATCAGTCCTTTACCTTTTAAATATCATAAGTAACATGGTTGGCACATGAAAATAATGATTTACACCTGAATTTCACAAACCAACTCTGCTGATTTTATATTGAACTCAAAGCATAAAATTACACATAAGTGTAGAAAAGAAGTGCTGTTGGTTATCCTCTTGAAAAAAAGCCCACTATATTGGTAAAAAGGGCTTGTCAGAATTTACTGTTCATTGTAAACATTTGCTTCAGAAACAAAATACACTTACGTTTATAACTATATTATTTCATACTGAAAACATCTAGAGAATTTGTATCATAAACTTCAAAAAATCATCTGAAAACATCATACTATTTGTCATTACTAAGACCTGAAATTGTCAGCGTCTTTTTTGGACAATTTAGCTCTTTTATATGTAGATTTTTTTTAACCATCTGTAGATGAACTTTAAATATTATATTTAAAGATTTATTTATTTTTTAAGTATTAAAATTTTACATGGAGACTTCGCTGTTAAATTTTTAACAGGTCACTTGGGAGACCAAAACAAAGAATAATTATTATAATCTATTCCAAAGATTTTATATGTTATTATAAAAAATATTCTTTGATAAATTGTAACAATGCAAGGCTGACAAGTTTTTAAAAAAACATTACAATAAATGGCACAAAACGTGTGAAAACAGGTATTGTTCATGTTTATGATTTATGCTGTCCAGTGTCAGATTTAGGGGAGGACAGACAGGGCTACTGCCCCGGGGTTCCCACAATAAAATTTTTACAAAATATCCTAACTTTCATGGGTCCGCAAATTTTACGCTTTTTCTCCCCTATAAATAATAATAATAAAGAAAATTAATTTGAATTCTGAATTCAAATTATGTTTTTCGCTATCACGAACTGAGACAGGACCCTACTCATTAGAGTTATTGTTTCTAGAAACGGCTCCTGTCCCCCCCCCCCCCAAGTCTGCCTCTCCTCCTGGGTGGTTACTTGTGCATAGTTGTGTGTGTGCGTAGACCTGTGTGTATGTACGTAGGCGTGTGTGAGTGTATGTGTGTGAAGTCGTGTGTGTGTGAACATGCGTGTGTGTAGGACATGGACGCCTCCGACCAGGAGAAGCAGATAGCTCAAAACCGGAACAGCCGCGCCGCGCCGCCAGCAGAGGACGGTGGGCGGTGGTGCTGCAAAGGCTTCTGGTTCATGTTGAAAAAGGCACGGACACCAAAAACGGTCAAATGAAAACAATAAGCAATCGTGATTGCTCAATAAAAAAATAAATAGCAGTAACTTCAGTATGTATTTCTTATTAAAGTGCTGTTCGAAAATATCGGATATATACATATATGTCAAAATATTCGGATATATATCAAAGTATCGGATATTTTCAAAAATGTGATGATCTTTTTGAACCCTGATTAGGGGCTTCTACTCCATCGTTGCCCTGAGACCTCCACACTTCCAAATCCGCCCCTGATGCTGTCACCTCCTTCCCTTATATCTTTAAACTTAATCATAAATTGCCAAAAAACAACTGTAAAAATATACTACATAATATATTTCGGGATTACCAAGTTTTTTTTTTTTTCAGAATATCATTACCATAATTTGTTTCTGAATTTCAATAAATGTTTACTTCTTAAATGGTTATATTTTAGTGCTATAAAATATCTCGATATTCATTTTTAAGGGTCAATAACCAAAAAAAGGTATTTATCTGAATTTTATTTTTTTGTGAACTAGATTCACCCAAAATACCCACGTTTTTATATAATATGATATTGTAATGTTTATATATGAAAGATCAAATAAGATAACTGTCCACAATAGCGCGGTGAATATCAACATTCAGATACGTAAAACATTGGTGCAAGATTGAATATTTCCGGAGAATCACCAGTGAGAGTGGACAACTTTCAATTTCAGTTTTTCTAGTTAACATAGACATGACCGGCTGGTGGCGTGATGGTTAGGCGCTGGCCTTCTACGCCTGGGGACCAAGACCCTGACCTGGTTGGTCAGTCAGTGGATTTTCCAGATGCAGAAAATCTTCAGCGCCCATGTCGTATGATTATGCAGCATGTAAAATACCCCTTGGGTATTCGTTTGGCTTAGAATATCCCTCAGATAAATTAAATTCCTAGTGCAATTTCGCATCAAATGAGAGCCTAGGAGCCTCCATCTGGTAGAAAGTGGGTGTCAAAAATACTGCTGTGTCATGCATCAGCACCTTAATGGTGACACACGAAAGACTGATGCATTGTTGGGGAGCGCACTAGGTCTGGTTATGGCCTAGACGCCCGTTGAGGTGGGTCTCTTATACAGCCCCATTGGAAAGAAAAAAAAAAGTTAACAT
This sequence comes from Uloborus diversus, assembly GCF_026930045.1. Lineage (NCBI taxonomy): Eukaryota > Metazoa > Arthropoda > Arachnida > Araneae > Uloboridae > Uloborus > Uloborus diversus. The sequence goes on from NW_026558752.1 coordinate 2,634, forward strand.
AGACATTGAATGAACTTTTTTTTACAAATTTTTTATTTGATGGACCTAAAATATTTTCTCTACAAACCAAGTGGCACAAAATCATGTATTTTTCATGTAATACTTGATTTGAATAACAAAACTTTTTGAATATAATATTTGTTGATTTAAAAAAAGAGCAATTTTTACCTAAAAAGGAAAGAATGTTGAGTGATTTTAAGATGATTTAAAAATACGATAGTGGAAATTAAAGTGAAAGATAGTAACAATTACGAGAGGAATTGTGAAACTACTTCAAAAGTCCTTATTATTCAGGGTTTGTACTTCCTTAAAAAACCCTTAATTTTATCAAGTAAAATTAAGGTCCCTAAAAAAACCCTTAAAAAGTTCTTAATTTTCTGAAAATTCCCTTAATTTTTTAAAAACTATATTAAGTTTGGCCACAGTTTTCTTTCTTTTTTCTGTCCCCCCCCCCCTCAAGCCTTCATCCTCCTCGATATCTGCCAAACATGTATGTTTGGGAAACATACTAACGATGTCAAACTTGTGTTTCACTGAAAATTGCATGCCTTGTTTTAAATTTCAATCTTTTTGCATCCTGCAAATGTTCGGAGGTTTTTTCATTCATATGCTGCTTTATATCTGCTTCTTTTATTCATTATTTCAATATTTTTATTTCTTAAATTTATTTTAGAAAAAATGCAAAAGTCAGTCAAAAAAATGTGGTCTAACTCCAGTCTCAGTTTGTATTGAAACTTGGCATGGTTACTTTTTTTATGTATTTAAAAAACCGTTCAAAATATTAATGGTGAATTTCTAATGGTTTGGGCTTCACAGCCTGTAAAACTTTTTGGAATTTTATTATTAAGTGAGCCAACTTCACATTTTAAACCAAATTTTAAGTTCCAATGCTAGGAAAAAGGATGACGAATTATTTACTTTTCACTTCGTTGTAAAATTTTACTTTACAAACAAACCTAAGTTTAAATTTTTCAGTACTTTAAATTCAAATGTTTTGATTTTAAAAAAGATATTTTTCTCTAAAGAATATGAAAAATTGATATTATTCAGTGATGCAGCCAGTTTTGAACTCTGGCTCCCTCAATCCTGTATTCGAGGACTTGGGAACTAAAAATTAGTGAATCTCTTTCAAAATTTAAATTTATATAGAAAAAAACTTGCAAGAAATGGTGCAATGCAGCAAATTTGTACAAAACAGGATGTTAGTACCAATATCAAATGAAAAGCAATAAAAACCAAGCCATAGTTTGAATATCTTGAAGAAAACAGATTTTAGTTCTTTTCCTTCAATTTGCCTCTCACTCCAATAATGTACGATAAAAAAACTAAAAATACTTAATGCACAAATAATTTTCTACAGCTATCCCCATTTTCCGGACTTTTTTTTTTTAGAATTGAAACTTGAGAAATAAATACTATGCTTTAAGAACAATATGTGCCATGTATTATATTAATTACTACCAGAGCCTAATTACCGCTGGGGCACAGGCCCCTCCTCTTAGATTTCAGGGGGCCCAAAATCCTCTTACATGCCATTAATAAATACCTCTCTTCAGGGTTTCCAAATGTTGAGACTATTATACGCATTTTTTTAACAATCCCAATATCCAATTGCACTGCAGAACGATCATTTTCATTCTGAAAAAGAATGAAATCTCCTTTGTGAACTTTTTTTTTGCAGCAAAGAAAAATATCATCCTTAGCATTATTATGCTTAAATAATTATTTCACTCAGAATCTAGAGTACAATGATATCATTGATGTTTTTGCAAATGCCAAGACAAGGGGAAAATCTCTTATTTGTTGATAAAAATTCCCCTTAAAAAATTTATCTCTTTTGCAAATCTCAAAAACACTCCAAGTTTAGTCTGTGTTTACTATTAAAAGTTATATTGTAGATAATTTTGATATTTACGGTTTACTGCAACGGCCAAAGTTTAACCGCATCTTATGTAATTGCCGTATACTAGATCTCTTCTACCTTTTAAATGTATATACTATATTGTGATATGAGGTACTATAAAATTTAGCATGGCTGTGCTAATACGAAAGTATCAAAATATTTTATTGTTTCATTATGTAGTATAAGTGGGAATGGGGGGGGGGGAGGTGAATTTAGTGCCCAGTGTCTTCAAAAACCTTAGTTGGGCTCTGGGGGGCCCTGAAAGAGAATTGTGCCCCATGTCCAATATCAGAATGATCAGGCTCTGATTACTAACCAATTATTTTAAACATAATTAATAGATGGAAAATTTGGTATTATATTTGAAACTGAAATTAACCATTTTTTGTTGACTTTTGGAATGTCATGGACGTTCAGGGGCTATTTTGATCTCATCCGTTTTCTGCATGATTTTAAAAATTCTTCTCTTTGAATTTCCTCTTTTTTTCTCTCTGACTCCTCTCATCCCTATAATGTATGAAATTTTAAAATACATTTCACTGATAGTGTGACATCGCAGTTATTTGCCCCTCTCCCTGCATTTCCGGAGCAATGTTATGTATTTGTGTATGTGTATCTATCAGGGGTTCTCAAACTTTTTTGACTTTGAAGAGTTAGAATTTTCTCACGGCACCCTAGTCCATCTCTAAAACAACTAATAAGTCGTTATTTTAGGGTTTGTTTTCGCCACACCTGAGCCCAGTTCACGCGCATATGTGCAGCATATGCAGCAAAGGGTCATATCCTCCTCCCAATACTCCGGTGTTATATAAAAGGACAAGTGGTGATAAGGCGAACCATTGTCCTATCGTACTACAATCTACTTTTCTATGTTATCAGATGTTGGGAAAAAATGGCAGCACACTACGACATTTTTCTTTTTGAATTCATCAACTACGTAATTTAGGTTTCAAGAACAGAATGCAACTTTTTTTACATTTTAGTTACACGGAATCACGTAGAAGCAAAATTTACCGTCAAAGAAAATCAGTTGGTTTTGACATCACTCTTCTGCAACAAGTTTTGCTACACTTTTGCACTGTTGTCTGGTAGTTAAAAATGGCTTGCTGATAACGCTTTATTATCAGTCAGGTTTCTTGATGACAATGAAAGAGGATTTAGTGAATTTCTGTTATACTGTATCAAAAAATGGAGGATTTCCTATTTGGTCAACCCCGCATTATTTGGCGCACTCACCTTACATATATATTGATACCATGGACACTTCTTGGTACCCTTCACTTCTCCCTACAGCTCTCTAGGGTGCCATGGCACCCAGTTGGAAAACTCCTGGTATATATAAAATGTGTCAAGTACTCTTGCTCCCTGGAAAACTTAGAAATGGTGTACTTAAAGCTATCTAATTATTTCGGATGAGTCCTTAAAAATTTTAAAGTCCTCAGTTTTCACTTTTAAAAATGAGTATGAACCCTGTTATTTCAATAGCACCCTGATTTTTAAAAAATTGGAAAAAAAAAAATCCTAACATTTGGAACAAAAAAAAGAAAAATTGATAGATGAATTATTCCCACAATACCTTTTTCCTCTTTCCTTCTTAAAGTTAACCAGAATTTCCTTTGCTTCAGCTTTTTGTTAAGAAAACATGCGAAGTTGTTCTGACAACACATTTTCTAAACTGTTAATTTGCCTACTGATTAGATTAATTTGCAGATGCTTCAACTAAAGACATATGACTAACTCTACTATAAGTTCAGAAATGCAAAACTTTTTTTTTTTTTTTTGTAAATGAATCTAGGAACTTCATCATAAAGAAGTTGAAAGGATTTCTTTCAACTCAGCAAGCAGGTGGACTTCACTTATTGTTAGCGCTTGCTGCAGGGGTAGAAGTAGTCCTATATTTCCTATATTTTCAAAAAAAGCATCAAAAGTGTCCTATATTTCCTATATTCTTATAGTTTGTTATAAAAAACTGTAGAAAACTACCATTGAAAAGCCTTTTGGTCACTTGATTCACACTTTCTTTCAGGACTTGACAATTCAAGACTGCTTAAAAACAAGATGCTTGTTTATAAAAATATATATATATATATATATATATATATTTGGAATCTCTGCCAGCACCTGTCTCTTTAAATTTTGTAGAGTATTTTTTACAAAATTTTCAATTTGTTTTAAGAGAAAGCTTTAATGATCTATATTTTATGATAAGCTCTCCTAACTATTGATGAAGCACTTCGCCAATAAATTTTCACTAACAACAAAATGTGGGAAGATTCAGCCGATATTAATGTTTAAAAAAAAGTTATATTTGAAATATTTAAATGCAGGTAATTATGCAAAAAAAAAAAAAAAATATATTAATTAACCCTGCCTGGATTCAAAATTTGAACTTCTTACTAAAATCAGAATTTTACATTATTTGAACAATATATTTTTAGCAGAATTTGTTATTGAAAAAAAGGCTTTTCAGAAATTTTAAAAAAGAAATAAAATTTTGACAGGATCCTTCCATTGATACGTCACCATCTTGTTAAAAATTTTGAGGAATTGGGATTGGATGTTACTTGGATGTTAAGTAATTTATTTTGGAAAAATACTTCATAATGATAAAAATTGATCAGCTTTCTATATCCAGACCCCGAAGAGTTCCTATTTTTACTACTTTTTGGAGCTCTCTCCTTATTTTCCTACCTTTTCCTTTTTTTTTCCTACTTTTTCTTTCTTTAGTATAGCACTACTAATTGTGCATTGATTTTTATTTTTACAATGCCACATCGATAATTTTCTGCATGTTTCAATTTTGAAAAGCAAAAGAAACAAAGCGGATCCTGAGTTTTTCATTGACCCACTACAGTAATTTCTGGAAGGAACGCCGCGCCGCATAGTGGTTCAAGGGCGGAAAAAATAGCCATTTTTAAGTTTTAAGATAAAAGATATCTCATGCCGTAATTACTTAGCTCTTGGGTTGTAGTAACTTACTCCATAAGAGTTTTTTGAAAAAAAAAAATTCGTTTTTACAAAAATAAGCCCAGATTGTTGAACAATTATGTTTTTACTTTTTTCGGACGTACGCCTTATACTTCAGTTTTAATTCATTCGTTCAATAAAAAGGACTAAAATTTAATAAAAGTCATTTCTGATTGGTTTTTCACACTTATAGGATGCATATTACATTGTAGTTAAAGATTCATCAAAATTGAAAACTACATGAAATAAAAAAACATTATTTTCTTAAAAATATAATAAAAAGTATTGTGGAATATACTTTTATCGGCGGCTTCCGGTGGGCTAAAATTTACATATATCAATAGTTTAATCTTTCCTGTAAATAAACAACAATATTTTAGCTGCGACCACCTGCGACTTCAGTCGTGGCAGATGTTTTTGTTTGATCTTCGCTAGTTACGAATACCAATATAATAAGTTAGAAAATAACTCGTAGCGATATGACGGAGGTAAATTGCTTTTTTATCGAAGAAATTGGTCATCCAATTTGACATGCTCCAGACTAACGTATGTCACAGTTTCGCTACTTTTCAGGAGAGCCTAAAAACGTTTGTTTACTGTTTCCGAAAGTTGGTGCTTTTGAAACATTCATCAACAAATATAGAGGATTTTTTAAAACAGATTTACGTGTTGTTATGGCTTAATGCGGAGCATTATTCTGCAAGCAATGCAGTAGTAACCTGAAAATATTAATTTTCGGACCCGTTTGGCTTTAAAGAAGATACATATGAGAAAGAAATTTTTAAAATTCATACAGAATTCTATATAAAAAGTTAAATAACCATTCTGTTCACAAAACAATGAAATTAGAAAATCATTAAACGTTTGAAATTTCTGATTTCTTTTTCGAAATCATTCTAGTATAAAGCTTTTCTCAGTTTGTCAACATTGCTAGAAAATATTGTTCGAGGGTGTCAATTGCAATAAACATGCAATGCATGCGTGTGGCATACGACAGATTTAATTTTTATTTTTCACTAAAAACAAATGAATTTGAACTGCACAGAAACCCCGATTTCACGTTTCTCAGCGGCCTGAATCAAACATAAAATACATAAAATATGGGAAAACGTAAAGTACGGGAAATTTATAAAAAGCAGAAATCAGATAAGGAAACAAAAATAGTAATAAAAGTTGCTACGGTGACGCTTATAAAATGTAAAAATGCGATATTTTACGCAAAGAACATTATTGTACACACCACTTTAGATTATTCTAACACATTAAGTAACGAATTCTGGCGTTTAGGTTGAAAATAGTCAGTAATATTGAGTCATTGAATCCAAAGTAAATACAGCATCTTCCAGGATTGGAACACTTTGCAAAGTTTTTTTCCTGGTCTTTATGGTAAAGAAAACAGTTTTTCACTATTATTAAGCTCTTAAATGCAGTATTGAAAGAAGAAACTAGTTGTGTTTCCTCTTTTTCTTGTTCATCTTCATTGGCGGCCGAAAAGTCCATAAGGTCAGCTACGGATGGAGCAGACGCATTTCTGTTTTCATGGATTAACTTTCAACAGAGTAAATTATGTTGAAAATGCACAGAGGGAAACACTTTTCTTAATTTTAAAACATTTTTCCTCTTTTTTTCAACTGCCAAGGAAAAACGTAAAATGCGGGAAATTCATAAATAACAAACTTTCCATCCGGGTTAAATTAATATTTTTAGTGTACGGAAAAACTGGGACCTGATGATAAAAAACGTAAAATGTGGGGAAAACGTAGATTCGAGGGATGTAAAATCGGGGTTTCACAGTGAATACGATCAGCAAGAATGAAGATAAATATTACCATGCAACAATTTTAACAATTTTCCAAAGCATTTTTTGAGAATATTCAAAGTTATTGAATTTTTTCCGCTTTTCCGTCGTTTTGAACCACTGTGCGCCGCGGCGTTTGCGTGTTTCAAGTTAAATTTTCTTATGTGACTTTTTTTGCCGTTGCGGCGTTTTAGTACAGTAAAAATAGGGGTCGGACCCAAACATCCAAAAAAAAAAAAAGCTAAACCTGGTGCAAATTGTTTATTACCCTCCCAATAAGAACAGGTAAAAAGTCCCACCCCATTGTGCGTCGGGTTTTGGAATGGGGGACATCTAAAAATTGCCGTTTTGGGTATTTTTCCAGAATTTTTAGAGTAAATTTAAAGTGAGAATAATATGCTATACTAAATTTAAAAGCATGAAATTAAAGGTGTTTGACCCCCAAGGGGGATGATATAACTCGCCAATGCTACAGAACCCCCCTATCCCGGTAAAACGAAGCAGTACCCCCGAAACCCCCTCCATAAATTTCATATGGAAACATTATGTTATGTTAAGTTAAAGTTAGAAATCGAGTGTGTCCATCCTCCAAGATCGATGGTGCACCTCCTCTCAAAGCCTCCCCCCTCCGCAAAATAAAATAAATCCTCACCCCCCCCCCTTTTATTTCAATTAGAAGTATTATTTCAATCAAATCTAAAATGCATTAAATCAGGACTGTCCACCTCATAAGAACAGTAGCTCACCTCCCCGCCCCCTCTGATGGTGCACATTTAACTAAATGGCCAGAAAAATTACGCTGAACTGTGTTTTGCTTTCAAATGATTTCTTCTAAGCTTGTAACAAAAAGTCTTCGTTATCAAGATGTTTTTTGGAATCTAGATCCTCAGCAAAATCGTTATTGTTGCAGATATGTCTAACACAGTTTGTGCATATAATTGAGCACTTCAGTGCACTTTCAGACTTTTCAAACATTCACTATATCCAATGAACCTCTCAGAGCAAGCACAAGATTTGAGACGCAGAAAGTCTTCTAGAGCAGAAGGCTTGGCTGTTGTAATACACTGTAAAAAAATTCCGAAACGTTACTGAGTATTTCCGTGTAACATTTCGGGATTTCAATGATTTTTGCCCACTTCCTGGAAAAATCAAGTGTCCTTGTCAAAAAGTTTTCTGAATTGCTACGAGTAGCACGTAATCAAACTTCTCACTGTTGCAAAAAATATGCTTAGCTCCCAGTTTAAAGATTGACTAAGCGTATTTATAAAGTGTATCCGGTATAGCTCGAAATGGCCCGTCCAGACTGATAAAGCGTCCGAGGCGCAAATTAGTCTATGGACTAGGTAGCTTAGCAAGAATTGCAATTTTTTCTTAGCTTTGGCCTTCTTTGCAATACTGCTTTTAGAGCTTTCCTCGGAACGCAGTGAAGTGACAAACTATTATAGCATACCCACCTAAATTTAGTCTAAGATTCCAGATACAGGACTGGCTGTAAACGAGAAGCTTTCTGAATAGTTCAGGAAGGTTACTGAATTTTAGCGGAAAATGTTCCTGGATTTTATAAGATATGTTACTGGAAGAAATTGGGCACATCAGCTGCCCATTATTTTCCAGGAACGTTTCTGAATTGTTTTTACAGTGTAGGACGCACATTATATTTCTGTGGTGCTTTCTTTGCATCCATCAAAAATGACACTAGCTTTCCCATACTTACAAGTGACCTATACACTGCATTGCTGGCACATTTCCTTGAAGCTTACAGATTATTACCAAAAAAATGATCAAGCAGGTATCTCCTATCTATTACATATGAGGCAGTGAGAAGCAAAAGGATGTAAGTGGCAAATTAAAAATTTGGAGATAAACAGTATAAATGGTTGGTGAACCCCTCCTCTATCTTGGGGCAAGAGATGGTACTAGTAGACTTGGTAGTTGCTTCTATACAGCATGATTTAGAAAAGAAAATCAATGAAAGCCTATCTAGGATTTTATCTTTCAACGCGTTTTATTCAAAACTTGAAAATGTCCACTTACATCCCTTTGCTTCTCACTGCCTCATATATGACACCAGCTGTTCGTTCTGTGATGGTGGATGAACCTTTTGCTTCAGATAATAGCACTTTAACGATACAAGATTTCTTCCCTTCTGAAACCAGATTCATCGAATACTGATGGAGGATCAGCGCATAACTCGCACCAGAAGTTTTTAACAATTTGTTATTCCATCTTTACAGATAGTAACTACTCTCGTAACAGAAGCTAAAGACATAACTGCTTACCTCCTTTACAAAGAAATGCCACAAAATTGTTTGCCTTCAATATCCTTTGATGCTACTACCCGAACGTTAAAGTTCTCATCGCAACTCACCTTATAATCAGCGATCAATACCACTACCAACTTGAGAGGTAGGAAACTTCTGGGGGCTTTAGAAACGGATTGTGATTTCCAAACTGGGAGACAAAAAGCTGTAAATATTTAGCATTCTATTGTTGTATTGCTCATTGCTCTCATCAAGACTTGTTCTATCATTGAATCACTACAGGTTCTAGACCACCTGAATTTGTCACTGCGTTGCATCGTTGGACAGCTGATGTTTGATATGATCAATTTTTTTTTTATTGCATAATATACTCAAAAGTTTGAGATAGTGTTGCGAGTATATGTCTGCATATTTAGCATAATTCATATAACCAGCTGCGTAAAAGAGAGGTAGCTCGGTGTTTGCAAATGAGAACCCCCACCGACTTAGAGGATGCAGAATTGCAGCATTGCCCGTCTCACTGTTGGCAATTTTGGTTTGTCCCCCCTTACGATGATGGCAAAAGATTTTAGAAAAGTTGAAGTAAGTTAATCAAGAAGAAGTAGGGAAACTTTGGTCAGTTTGGACTTTTTTATGCTGCACAGGAATTTTGTTTTCCAGCGCTCTAAACAGTTTAATAACTTCAAAGACAAATAATTTGGTTACTGAGCTCGCTTAGATCTTTTAAAATTATCATTCTGACATTACCATATCATTGTGTGGCATTTTGTACTTCGGAAAAGTTTAAATCAGGGGAATTTTTTTCGCGAACTTCACTGCAATAGTTGATTTTAGAATGTAAATTCAGGGTCACCCCCCCCCCCCCCAAGCGATGGCTCACCCCTTAAGTGTGACGGAGTATCCATCCAGAATAAAAACCCTCAAAAAAGAAAGAAATAGACCTTGAAAAAACTGCCTTAAAAATTCCAATGACGCAAAGCTGCTCCATAACCCCCCCCCCATTCCCCCCCCCACCTGTGCACCCCTGTTAATTGGAATTTTTTTCTCTAAGAGTTTATTATTTTACTATTATAGAGTGGTTTCTGCGAGGTTTGAGAATTATTTTTAAGTAATAGAAATTATTTTTGTTTAAATAGAGGATTATTTCGCCCCCCCCTCCCCCCAAAACCCGACGCGCAAAGTGCTGGGACTTTTTACCCCTTCTTGCTGGAAGGGTAAGAAGTAATTTTCAACAGGTTTCACTTTTTTTTTTTTGGATGTTTGGGTTTGGCCATTTTTTGGCCTAATTTTACTGTACTATTTATGACCGACTTTTCTTTTTATCTCCCCGACTTCAGTCCTACTGTTTTAACGAAACAATAAAGAAATAGATACTGGCACATTCTGATGCAACTATATATTATTCACCCGTCAATTAGAAGCTTTAATTAAGGTAAACGGCCGACTTCAAAAAGTGCGGAAAAAGCCGAAAATTTCCTATTCGCCAATTTTTTGTATAGTTGATTGCAAGTGAAATGGAGCTCTATTTAAACAGAAAGGCTATGTAAAACCTTAAAAGAACGTAAGGAAGCAAAAAATGAAAAACCTGTACACTGTACATATTTTATTGATGTTAGTACAAAATAAAAGCTGTAGATAACAGAAATTCGCAAAAACGGACTACTTCAAAAATAATCGAGGAAACTAACTTTTTTCACGCATAAGCATGATTATAGTTCATTCTAAATCGCAAACATGATTATGAAATTTATAACATTTCATTTTTTCCCTTGCAAAAAGTATTTGCAAAAAAAGAGAGAAAAAAGCTACCGCAAAACCTAGATGGGCAAAAGGTTCCCCATTTTCGGAGAAAAATTGGAAATTAATTTAAATGCGAGATTCCGTTTTTATTTTTTCACTTTTTTAAAAGTTGGGGGATAGAGCCACAAGCAAATATTTACTGATTTTTTTGTTTGTTTGATTGGTATTTTCTACTCTGATATATCATCAATATCGACGTGTTGCTCGTCATTTTTATGTGCTGATGGGTTTATGGCAATGCGGCATTCTGCACATTTTATTAAAAATTTTTTTGACACTTTTATTCTTTTCTGGGTGTGGCAATTATACCGATGCGGCGTACCTACTGTAAGTTATTGTACTCAGGGCGCCTTATCAGGGAGGGAGGAGAAAGATATATATGCAAGGCATTTGATGCTAGGTGCTCCCCCTCACTCTCAATTTCGTAGACAATTTCCGATTGAACATTTTTGTTGTATGGTGAGAATTGAGAGAAACTCTCGAAGGAATGTTTTCGTTTTTGACAAAACAAATCATTAACAAAAATGGTTTTATTGCACCAAAATATAAATTTTATTATTATTATTATTATTTTGCGGTCGCTATATTGCATTTTATTCTTTAACTATTAAAAATTTTATTACTGTGTTGTTGAAAGGTGTTTCTTTGTTTGGATTTTTTTTTTTTTCATATTTTTGTAATTAATATCTTTGTTTCCACCAGTTTATTTTTCATACTGGTGATTGTCAGCTTGTTTCTTTGGTTTTGTTTTTGCGACTCGGTCTTGTATTAAATTCCTTTGATACTTCAAAAGTACTGTTGGTTTATTTTTGGGACAGTTTTAAATCAAAAATGCTATTAGTTTATTTTACATTAGAAATAAAATTTACGCTAAATTTGTTTTCTCTTGACGTGTGTGTAGGCCTATCTCTTCCTATTTTTTCCTACTTTTTTAAAAGATTTTTTTGCTACTTTTCCTACTTTTTAAATTTTTGATTCCTTATTTCCTACTTTTTTCCTCTAAAAAACCACTTCGGGGTCTGTATATCCAAATACTTATGTTTTTTAGTAGTGAAAGTCTTTAGCACCTTTCATAAGATGTCGCATCAGTTGAAAGAGGTTTTTCTTGCAAACAAAAAGATACTGACATAAGACAGATCATCTTAAAGCATTGACTCTATAATAAGAGTTTTAAGGTTAATTAAGGTAATGCAATTGGGAAAGCAATAAATTATGCATGCATTACCGAGGAAAGAGTTCCGTTTTATCGTGATTTATCATAGTACTAAATACAGAATTCATAAAGAAATGGAAAATTCTTGCAGAGATGCATAACAATCAGAGGCAAAAGAAAAGGTTCATGTACCTTCCAAAAAAAAAAAAAAAGAAAAAAAAATTAGTGAAACTTAGAGACAAAAATTGATTTTGCACAGTCGGATCAATGTAGGCAGTCAAGGCGTAGAAAATGGCCTTAAATGTATAAATACATATATAGATATGTATAAACTTTTTTTTCTGAAGCTATTCATTCAAGAACTGCAGACTCATTCTACGTGAAAGTTATAACTTTTATTTGGGTTTTTTAACTGTATGCAGTATGATTAATTGAAATCATTGATAATAATTTATGCAGAAATACTATGTATTGTTTATTTTTTCATATCAGTATTATTCATAAAACGTGTCCTATATTTGTCCTATATTTTTCGTGGAAAATGTCCTATGTATTAAAAGTTGACCACTTCTACCCCTGTTGCTGTGAACAATTGTTAACTTGTCATATTCAGAAAAATTTCTAAGAGTTTCCTCATCTAGTTTTATCCCTTGAAATTATAGTATTCTTCCTAAGATCATGGTTTTAAAAGTTTTAATAATCATTGCTTCATTTATTAATGTCATTTAATAATTTACACTATATCTTTTGCATGCAAAAAAAAACTGAATTAATTTTCATCATGAAATATTGGCACTGGCATCGACTCTATCGCTTTCCTAGAACCGTTTTCGATATTGAAGTATCGAATGGGTTTCAGCCTTGATGTATTTTTCAAAACTAAGGTCAATTTTAGGATATCGTTGAAAGAAAGTGTTTGGGGGGGGGGGAGGACAGCCTTGGAAAGTGCTGAAAACGAAATTTTAAGCAATCTTTGATGATGCTTAGGGAATGGAGAAGACTCATGGAGCCCCTGATTTTTCCCCATTTTCTGGACATCACCTCGACTCTTCCACAAAATTTTTGCCATTGAAATTTGAAAAACGCTATTTTTGGGCTACCTTTAGTATCGTTAGGGGGATGTCCTAAGATCACCAAATCTTAAAGACACAATTTCAGGCTGCCTTTGGACTAACATCAGGGAATGGGTGGTAGTTCAGAGACTCTCCACCCATGGGTGCCCATATGGGGGAGGGAGACCTAAGTGAGTGCTCAAGCCCCCCCCCCCCTTAGAAATTAAAACATTCTTGCTTTTAGTGCTTTTTTCAAAATTTTTGCAAAAATGTAAAAACATTTCTTCTCCAGCCATTAAGTTATTAAAAATGTCTAATTTTAATAACTTTTTTCTTCACTGAAATCGGTTTCCATGGGGAAAATACCCTGCTAAACCATGAGGGAAATATCTGAGCCCCCCCCCCCCCAAATTTTGCATATGGGCGCCCGTGTCTCTACCAAAAGTCTTTTGAAATTGAAATCCGAAAAAAGCATTTTAATGATGTTAAAAGAAGGTTCACGGAAACCGAAGATTTTTTTAAACTGAAGTTTTAAAAACGAAAATTTAAGCTTTATAAGTTAGGTAAGAAGAGGGTTCTGTCCTTCAAAAAATTTTCAAAATTGAAGAACAAATAATGCAATTTTCGGGTATGTTTGATGTTTTAAGGGGAAGTGAAGAGAGTTTGAGGGCTCCCATGGAAAATTTTCCAGCACTCTTAAGAACAACGAAACAACAATGAGCAAATATTATTAGTCCATCAAAAATAGAGGAAAAACCTAGTAAAATGTTTGATACTGAGCAAAAAAAATTTTTTTTTTTTAATTCTTATGAGCATAATTTTTGGAAAAACAAATAACTATTTTCAATATACACATGCAGAAAGAACGCTTTAAACTTCCTTCGATTTTTTTTAATATTATTTGAGGGGGCTAATAAACTTTCAAGAGGCGCATAAATCCCCCTTTAACTACGCCTATTGCCTTGATTTCTCTTTTCAGGATTGAAGAGGACTGCTGTGATGACGGTTCATCAAATATGAGAGAAGAGTTTGGTGGACTTTATAAGTCGGTTTTAAATTTGCCACCACAAGCCATATATAATATGGCTCATTATAATACGGCTCATTACGAAATAGAACTTTAAAAAGGTCTTTTAAGACAAGCAACAAGATCTAATTTAACCAGAAAATTGTATATACAGTAGGCGCCGCTTAATGTGATTACGATTAATACTATCATTCGCTTAATGTTATCAGAATCACTAAGTCCCGGAACACTCGCATATCAACACGTGTTAAGAAAGTCGGTCTTCTTTTATTGTTATCACTTTTTCATAAGCTTTCAATTTTTTTCCTGTTTCTGTTCTTCAATCGATAGAAATACAAAGGCAAACCCTGACAACACTAACTTTCTGTGTGGCATTTTGTGGTGTTCAATAGCAATACAAACTTTTTCTTGGAAGTTCTTTCTCAGTGACCACAGACTCCCCTCCTAAGATGCCTTTTGTTTGCATATGGAAAACTTGTCACTGGACATGTCCGTGGTTGCAGGGGTGGTGATCTTCTCCCACTTTTAGAATTAATGTAGCTTCCAGGAAAACAAGTTCCCTTCTATCAGTAAATGCAAAAGAATTTTTCTTCCTGTCCAGTCACCTTAAAAACTTCAATCTTAATGGTCAAACATTTTATCCGTAGAGGAAAAGCGGACTATCAAGGAAGAAATTAACATTTTAAAACGCTTTGACAATTTACCCATGCTGAGTCAAAGAAATGCTGCAGCACAGCTAAAAATTTCTCAGACATTATTTGGTAAGGTTTAAAGAATCACGATGAGATTGGAAACAGAGCAAAGCTAAAGGAAAATTTAAGCAGCAAGCGAAACTGTGATTGAGAAGATGGTGAAGTTGAACCTGCTTCGAAACTATTGTTTACGAATATCAGGGGAAAAGATGCAGGAGTAAACGGGCATATTTTATTTTACATATTGCTATGGTTTTAAAAATTGCATTTTTTAATTTTCCCTTTCATGACTCAGCTATTTCCATTCTGCTAGTTTAGTAACTTATAATTTAAAACAGTGCTTAGTTGAGCCATTGTAATTTTAATCTGTGGTCTAAAAAGGAAAAGCTCATTAATTGAAAAAAAAGGAGATTATTATTTTGTGTTTCCTGGATTCTTTCCGGTTATTATTAACAGTCGGTTATTGTTATCGAACTATTATTTGTGCCAACGTGATCTCATTAAGCGGTGTCTACTGTACTAATTTTTAGATTCTTTCACCTTGAAAATGTGACTGCTTAATTTATGAGGCTAACACACATCTGCAAAACCGGATGTTAGCCTTTCCATCTCATCGGTGATCAGACAGCAACTTCTCAAAACATAATACAGTGGAATCTCGAAAATCCGAGGTAATTGGGGCTCACCTCACCTCGGATTAGTGAAAGCTCGGAATATCCGGAAAATTTTTCCACATTTAAAATTTACACAAATCGAAAGACATAAAGAGAAGCATCTTTTACTTCCGTGTATCAAGAAAAGGAACTAGTGTCTTTATGAAAAAAATTATCACTCAAACTTTTCAACTTATATTTTCTTCTAATTGCTTGTTGACAAATTATAACCTAATTTTTTCTCGATATCATTACGCATTTATTTGTGCAAGGCAACCAATACATAACTAACCTCTCAATGTATTTTTTCTTATACTGTATGGGGTCAATAAGCTTTACAGCAACAAAATATTTCTATTTTCATATTTTAATGAAAATCTAGTTTTTAGCTACTAAAAAATTTAACTTAAAATATAAATGAAGTACCTCGGATTAGACGAACCTGGAACTTTCGAGACTCGGATTTTCAAGACTCCACTGTATTGTGCATATATTTTGTTTGTTGAAATGGAATTCAAGCAATGTAAATGAAATTAAATCAGTAGAGAAAATATATTTCGTTGTACAGTCCCTGGCCAATTTATTAGACGCACCGATGTTTTTTAATAAAAACGATGTTTTTGACGAGTTCATATGCAGTATTGTTATATTTAAAATATGTTGGATTGGCCGCGTAATAACCCCGATATGAACCCAATATAAAATATGTGGGAGCTGGTGAAAGAAATGGCTAAAGATGTGATTACAAACAAAACCGAACTTTTAGAAAAGATCATCCATGTGTGGAATCTTCATCCTCAAATGTACGAGACAGTACTGTCTTGCATTGATAGCATACCGAGCAGAATTAAAGCTCTCATAGCGGCTAAAGGTGACTCAACAAAATATTAACTGTTCTTTACATTTTCTCTATTTTTGTTCAAATTTTAATAAATATACTTTTTTCCTATATTTACGATGTTTCATTAGTGTTACCTATAGATACTTACATGGTGAATAATATGAAAATATATTGTGTGTTGTAAAAACCATATAACTGTATAGTATCACCTGATAATTAACGTTTTTCATAAAATCTTATGGTGCGTCTAATAATTTGGTCAGGGACTGCATTGTTTATTTGTTGTAACAGGATTTTTTCCAGGTTTTTGAACTCTGGCTACAATTGTCTTTGTTGAAGACAAAGGTTCTGTCATAGCTGAAATTGGTTAGCCGAAAGAAGATGACATTTTCGATAAAAATTTTATTTCTGTTGTGTTTCAGTTAAAGATTCAAATTTTCAGTTCTGAAATTGGGTAACATATGAAGTAATCTAACTGAAATTTAGTGCTACTTTTTAAACAAGAAGTGTGACAGTTTCATCTTGATTGGCCGATTTTCATTTCCCCTTTAACATCCCTCAGGTTTACCTTTTTGTGTCTCAGTTGTTTGTGCGCCAGATACCGGATGAGCACACCAACAAATGTTGGTTTCGTTCTTAGCATTGTAGCATTGGATTAGCACATATCTTCCATCTTTTTCACATTTCGGAATATGAACCTTGACCACACCTAAAATGCAAACGTGTTTTAATTAAAATTCGAGAGAACAGGAAATTTAAAAGGGAATTCAGGAAATTGAAAAAAAAATCCGGGCTTAAGTACAGTATAACCTTTTTTACAAATACAAATGTGACGACCAGCAACAGGTTATTGGCCCATCTAGGCTGGTCCTAGTCAATTTATTAGTCCTCAATGAAGATCAATGGCCCTCTTAAAGCTATCCACCCCCTTACTCATCACCACCTCTTCCGGTTAAGCTGTTCCAAGTGCCCACAACCCTACTAAAGTTGTAGTCGTTCCTTAATTCCAGGTTAGCCTGAGATTTGAATAGCTTAAAACATTGACCCCTCGTCCTACTTTCCGTGCAAAAATTCAATCCATTAACATCATTCATTTTGATAAATTTAAACAATAACTCTGATCCTCCTTTGCTCCAAGCTTATACATATTAAGCATATTAAGTCTGGTATCGTAATCTAAATCTGAAAGTCCCCTTACTAGTTTAGTTACCCTTCTTTGAACCCTTTCCAATACATAAATATCTTTCCTCAGATAAGGCGACCAAAACTGCACAGCATACTCCGAATGGGGTCTTACTAAACTTCTATATAAAAGTAAAAGAACCTTCTTAGATTTGTTTGAAATAGATCTATTGATAAACCCAAGCATTCTGTTGACTTTGTTACTTGCAATGCTGCACTGTTGACTAAACTTGAGGTCCTGATTTATTAAGATACCCAGATCAATAACATTTTCTGCCCTACTAATGTTTGAACCCTGTAAAAGGTAACTCGTACGCTTATTTCCATGACCTAAGTGTAGCACTTGACATTTCCCTACATTAACTGCCATACCCCATTTATCCGCCCACTTAGTAATATAATCTAAATCCTCTTAAAGCTATTATACCTGTTCTTCATTTTCTACAATTCCCATAACTTTTACATCATCAGCAAAACAATTCATACTTTCAGAAATATTCTCATTGATGTCATTCATAATAATAATAAACAAGAGGACCCTAAAACTGAACCCTGAGGAACCCCGCTTAAAACATCACTCCATAGAATGATTTCTCCTCACAACTACTCCTTGTTTCCTTTCAGTCTGCCAATTTCTAACCCAAAGTAAAGTTTTTCCTCCTATTCCTATATTAGCCGATTTTGCTGAGAAGAGCAACATGCGGCACCTTATCAAAAGCTTTTTGAAAATCAATATGAGCAACATCCACGCTCTTTTTGTTATCTAAAGCTGAGGTAACCTTGTCGTAGAAATGCAATAAATTTGTAGCACAAATTTATTGCATCCAATTTCCTTTTTCTAATCCGTACCAAATACTTAAAATTTCGTCTTGCCTTACAGTACTGGAGTCTATCTGAACTCTGACCAGTTTCCTTAAACTGACGAAAAGCCGCTTGCTTATAATTTAGAGTTTCTTTAATCTCCCTGGAGAACCACATGGGCCAAATTTTAGTACTAGCTCTTTTTCTCCTAAATGGAACATAATCCTCAACTGTTTTTGCCAGTTTTTCCTTAAATTCCGTCCACTGCTGATCTACGTCGCTATTTTCCAATCCTGAAGAAAAAAAACCTCTTTCAAGCTCTGCCTAATTACAACAAAATCAGTGTTTCTGAATTGGGCACAATCATAAAATTTTCAACTTTGTACACTTCAAATTCTATCCAGAACCTAATGCTGTTATGATCACTATCTCCAATATGATCGCCTACACTCAACCCCTAAACAGAACTTCCTACGTCACAGAAAACTAGATCCAAAATCGCCTCCTCTCGAGTCCCCTGAGTTGCAACTTGATCTAAGAAACAATCACCAGTTACTTTTAAAAATTCCTCTTCTCTGCCATTACTAGGATAAAAATTATTCCAATCAATATTCGGAAAATTGAAATCCCCCATTATGATGACGGATCCCTATGGACATGTCACAAATGATATGAAACATCTGTTCATCTTGTCCCTGGCTTGAACTAGGTGGCCTATAAATGTTTCCAAAGCGAAATTTTTTGCCCTTATTGCTCATCAACTCCAGCCAAACCATATCATATCAGTAGGTTTATCATTTATTCATTGCAAATGAAATTTTCTGTAGCATAAAATAAAACCCCACCACCAATTTTGCATACTCTATCTTGTCTAAACAAATTATACCCAGCAATATGTAATAAATCTACATCAAATTCAGTAGCCCATGTCTCTGTAATTCCAATAACATCCAACTTCTCATCTATAATTATACTTTTTAATTCTTCCATCTTGTTCCTAATACTGTGAGCATTGGTATAGTAAACTTGAAGCATGCCCAAATTGCTTTTTATTTAACACCCTGAAATTTCCTAAAAATTACTACTCTTGTTTGACACTTTATTTCCGTTTCTAGCAGTACTCAAAAAATTGTCTTCCTCTCGATAGCTGATGCTTGAACCATGCCCCCCATTCAAACTTAGTTTTTTGACTCCAAAGCCCCTAATATCAAACCACTAACCATTTTGACCCCCTGTAGAGCTCAGATGCAGGCCATCCCTAGCAATCCAATCCAGTTTACAATGACTCTATTATACATCAAAGAACCTGATAATATGCTTTTCTCAAACAGATTTAAGTAGCAGGTTCATACACCTAGCACGTAGATTTAGCCAGCTCCTATGCACTTCATACCTGGGAAGCAAACCAACCACTTGGACGTTGGTCGAACAATTGTTTTTTTGTGCCAACAGGGACTCCCATTCCTTTAAAAACTCCTCATTTTTACTGTGGCTTACATCATTTGTTCCCACCCACAAAGTCTCCATATCCTCCTTATTTAATACTCCCTTCTTTTCAGCAAACTTATTAACGTCTTTCACCCGAGCCCCTGGTAAACAACACCTAGCTACCTTACGCTTAACTCTCCCAACTGTACTACTCATCCCTTACCATCGAGTCCCCCAAAATTACACCCTTAGGTTCCCAGTCTGGCTCCTTTTTGAAACTTCCCCCTTTATCTCTGGAATATTTACAGTACCCTCTACAAATGACCCACGACCTAATGCCAACTGGGCTTCCAAAGTTAGCATCCTAACTCTTAAGTCTGAGAGTTCAGCACATTTAGTGCAAATATAATCCTCCTCAAAAACAGACTCATCCTCCTCCTTATACAGGCAGAGCATATGACATAAGTCACAAGAGATCCACCTGTCCCCCTTCCCTCTAAACTCTTTCATAATACATATAACACCCATCTCTAATACGTGAATACTCCAAAAGACACACTATGATAAAAATGCAAAATAAACACAGAATAATAGTACAAACAGCAAATATAGCAGTAAATAAGCAAAGTGAGTTGCTACACCCAACAAAGCACACAAATTAAAAACTAGGAGATGTGTTGGACTTGGAAGGTTTGAGATCCTGAATAGTTTTGACGCACTGGTTAAAAATGAAAATATAAAAGTAGCTTACCATCTATATTATCTTCAACTTGATCCGCGAAACATCTGCAGTACTTGATGTCACGACTAGCCTTTTTAGCTATTTTTCCTTTTGACGTATAACAAGCACAAATGGAACGGTCTTTTGAACACTGCATATGTTCGTATTCATCCTCGTCTTCTGTACAATGGGGTATAATGGTTTTAGGATCGTTAGTGCCTTCTACCCTTTTCCTTTCCAAATGACATTTTCCTAAAATATCATTAACTTTTAAAATAGAACTACGCAAACGTAATAATGAAAGATTCATACAATTTTTTTTACCTTTGAAATCGTCTTGAGCAATTAACTCTACAGCTAGTATCACCTAAGAAAGATATAATAACAAAATACAATTTTAATTTTAGAATTTTAACATAAGGGTGATTTAAGCCCATAAGAAAGGAGATTTCTTCCTTCACCCAATCCCTCAAAATTGCATATTGAACTTCCTATGTCTAATGATACATAGATACTCTTTATCTAAACCAAGCTGAAGATTTTACTCTCAGATATTATTAATATCAATCACCAGTGTTTGATGTTTTGATAATTTAAATACAAATAGTGGAAATATATATTTTTAAGTTAGTTACATGTATTTAGACAGAATTAAAATAAAAGTTGGGTAGAAGTCAGTGATGATCATGATCGAGTTCTCATAATCGAATAACTCGATTATTCAAGAACTCGATTACCAGATCTCGAGTTCTCGATTGTTGTTGTCGCGTCCATAGTTCTCGACTATTGCATCTCGAGTTCTCAACTGTCACATCTCGAGTTCTCGATTATCGCAGCTCGCAGCTTGAGTTCTCGATTTCAAAAGATCTCGATTGTCAATCACTCGATTATCAGAAGTACTCGATTCCTAAGTTCTCGATTATGCCCGTCACTAGTAGGTGTAAAATCGCAATGGCGTAAGGTGTCTTAAGAATAAATTCCTTTCAAACATCTTTAGTCCTGTTTTTTTAAATTAGTAATATTTATTTTCTTTCGTTTATTCTTTGCCTCAAACTTTTAATATCTCAACTGTGTGTCTCATTTTGACTCGTCGAGTCTCCTCTTGTGCGTGGGATGAGTTCCAAGATCCTTCGCGTATAAGGAGTTATTCATTAATTACGTAAGGATGGTTTTGGACATTTTTGACCCCATTCCCACCCCCATGTAAGGGTACGTAAAATTTTTCAAAACCCTCCTCCCAATTCTTACGTAAGATTTCATTTCGTTTTTTAAAATAATAAAATAACGAATCTTACATCACTGGAATCGTTATTAAATTCACTATTATTAAAGTAAAACCTTTTTGTGTAAAGAAATATTTACTAAAAAGTTCGAATCTAGACAGTGTTTTTTCGACGTTTTTTTTTTTTTTTTTTTGTATATAATGCAATACTTATTAAAAATATAACATGCCATACACAGTTCGATTCTTTTATTATATTTTACACTATTCATTCTTTGTAAAACAAATAAAAACAGCTCATCCTAATACGTTTTTTACTTTCCAGACGCAAATGAAATGTGATCCCTGCCAAACCACTTGACCGCGCGATTTTTAATGTAAAATATCGACTTGGAGAATATTACGTAAGAATGAGTTTTATCTCCCCCCTCATCCAAAGTAAGGGTATGTAGAGATTTTTCCACCCCCCCCCCGCCTCTAATTAATGAATGTTCCCTAAGTCGAAATTCCGCGTTGTGGGAAAGGATATGTATACGAATTTTTTATAAACATACTCAATCATTTTAGACAAGATTTTAAACAACTGTCAAGTTATTTTAACCAATTCCTTAACTTTAAATCTCAATTTTTACATAATAAACTAAATTTTTATTGTATTTCAGAAAAAAAAACAGCTGAGTAATTCAACATAAAATACTGTTACGATGCACAAAATTAATAGGAGAGAGAGAGAGGCATAATACGAAACAGTACGGTATATATATAGTATGTAGCAATAATAAAATGCAGCACTATAATAGCTCAGTAGATACAGTAATTATATTTGACGCACTTTTTAGTTAGTAAATCGTTAACTATTCAATACCAAGAGCAAAAACATGAAAATAAAACCAAAACTATTAATCCTGGAAAGATCGTTCTGCAGGTGTGCCCCCCCCCCTAAAGGCAAGGGAGCACCCCTTCAATATCGCAAAGATCCCCCAAAAGAGCAAGAGCCCCCTCAAAAAATGAGAAAAATACCCCTCAAAACAACTGTTCCCCCTAAGAATTTAAATTTTGCAGTCTGCGACATGACACCCCCTTCCCCTCCTTTGTAGGCACCCCTCCGTTCTGGTCTCTTTTAATAAAAAATTTCGTTCACTGAAAGTTTGATCTCATCCACGTTTTGATAAAAATTCTTGACTGGTATTCGGGATTTTTCAAGTCAGGGGGCAGAGCTTATCCTCAAAATAGTATTAAAAGACTCAGTCTTTAAAATATTATCGACACGTAAATTATTTTGGTAAATCATGATGCATGGAATACTCTTACAGATGTGTTAAAAATACATCTAGTTATCAAACGAATAATTGTACTTACACTCGTTACACAGTTGTTGTACAAGTATCACAATTAATAATCATTATGACGATATGGAGTGCCATTGCCCTGAGAGAATCATAGAGTAAAGAAATATACATAGAGAGACCCCGTCTATGGTAAAAAGGAAATGAAATTGAAGCCGGAATTATGGGATGCAGCGGTGCAATCATGAGCGGGGTTATGATAACATAATCGTTTCGCGAGAATAGTTTTGTCCAATCTCGCAAAGAGACCGTATAAAGTAGCTGGCGGATTGGTTTGCATTTTAATTTATGTTTTAATGCAATTTTGAAAACTTGCTTCATAAACTTGCAACGATATCTAAGTTTAAATTAACAACCAATTGAGATTCTTACTGAATCTCAATTGGTTGTTAATTTTGGAGTGTTTTGAATCAAGATGTATCTCAAAAAGCTAAGGATCTTGGGATACAGCGGTGCAACTTTCGGCTTCAATTTCTTAGTATAGCGGGACCTCTCTATGTAATTTCTTTATTCTGTGGAGAGATTCGACTTCTTTATTTTACTTAAACTCAACACTTGGAAGATTTACAACACAAAGAAAGGACATAACACCCAGGGCACTGGAGGGATTCGAACCCTCTACCTCCAGCATTTGAAACGAAGCTTTATCTCAGAGCCACTGAGGTCCCAGAACCACGAGGGTTTTCAGTTCTGTCTGTAGAAGCTAGAGGTGATTTTTTTTTCCTGCTGATTTTAAGGATCAAACGATCTCTGAAAAAATTCGTTCCCAGGATTCCGAAAATATTATATTTTTTTGTAATTTGATATTCTTGCTTTAATTTTGCGTATTATGTATTTCATGCAATATACTCACTGGCCAATTAATTATAAACCTTTGAGATAAACTTCTTGCCTTATTCGCACTGTGCAAAGGTCTGGAGGGAGTATCATGATATGGAACACGTTCTGCTGGCATGGAATCATGGAAGTGGTGCCTGGTGTTCCTCGAGGGGGAACAAACAGCCATGCGATACTTAGATATACTGGCAGATCAAGTGCACCCTGCAATGTTGCCCTTTTATATTGATGGCGACTTATACTTCATGGACGATAATGCAATTATACATCGTACCAGAAGTGTTGAATACTGGTTCGCTAAGCATCGGTCTGATTTCCAACACCTTCCCTGGCCACCGCATAGCCAGGATCTTAAACTCATAGAAAATGTGTGGATATATGGCAGAAAAACGCATCCGACTTAAAAAGATGCATATCCAATGCATAGTATTCTCTGCATGTAAATTCACTCCAGTAGCTTTTAGACTCGATGCCCAAACGAATCAAAACAGTTATCCGTGCAAAAGGTGGTTCAATAAAATATTGATCTTGGATTTTGAATTCATTGACCAGTGGATGTATAATACGCGGATGTCTTCAGTTATGCATGTTGTACATATGTTAAAAATAAATAAGAAACTTTTATTCGGTATTAGCAGTAACGAATACATACTTTGGCGAGGTCGTATACTTACCAACAAGAAATAGAAAAAAATCCGCCTCTCGAAGTAAGAAACAGATGCGACCATTTTTGAAATCTGAAAAAAAAAAAAAAAACATTTCCTTAGAAGTATGAACATACTTCCATGCTATTTAACATAATGTTTTGATCCAAATAAAACAATAGTTTAGAAAACTAAATTAACACTCTTTTGAAACAAAATAATAATAATAATAATAATGATTTTTGAATTGAAAGTATGTTGCGAGATGATGTCCCACAGCTAAGCATAACTCCTTTAAAAAAAAAAAAAAAAAAAGCTTATAGAAATAAGTAAAGGACCAAACTATTAACTTTCATGTAAACAAAACTTGGGGAGCTCTCTATTTACATTTTTGCAAGGATTCTGCGTCATTGCTAAACGCTAACGTTTTGCTAGCGATGAGAAGTATACGATATCTATCAAGCCCCCACGATTTTCTTTGAGCATTAAACAATTTTACAGTAAAACCTGTAAAATTGACCACACTTGTAAGTTGACCATCTGTCTAAGTTAACCGCTATTTTCAGGAACAGAGTTAGATCTATATCATATAATTCAACCTCTATAAGTTGACCACCTGTTTAAGTTGACCACTAAAGTAGCGCACCGCAAGTGGTCAACTTACACAGGTTTCACTGTAATTGTTTGATCAATAATTTTATTCTGATTATCTGAAGCTACTTTTTTTTATTTATTTAAATAGGTTACACTTAGCTGTGAGATCTTCTCTTGCTGCTGAACATACTTTATATTCATTTTTTATGTGTGCTTCTATGATTAAAAAGTCATTTTAATTAAGGAAGCTGATTGTGAAGTTATAGTTTTCTTTTTCAGATGATACGAAATAAAAAATGAACGAAAGATTATGTTTAGTACTTGGGGAAAATCATAATAATGATGGAAATGGTATGCAGTACCAAAATATGCTCTCTACTGATTCATGGCTTTGCAAACAAAGAGCAACTGCTTCGAAATTTGCAAATGCTATAAAGCTATAATTTTCTTAATTACGTTTTATTTTTCTTTGTCTAAAGTTCCTAAAAAATTTGGCACTGTGTCCAAGGGAGTAGGCGTCGTAGACAGTGGCGTACCGACGGGTTGGCCGAAGTGGCTCTTACCAGCGGGCGGCATTTCGACTAATTAAAGAAAAGAAAATTGAAAACAATTTTTTATTGATTATACTAGCTGCGTTGCCCGGATTTGCATGGTCTACTTCGAAGTTAAAAATTATGTCAATTTCAACAATCAGGCTTGAATTAGAGGGGGGGAAATATTGTAAAATTTCCCATCAAAATTATCATTCTTAAAGAAAGAAAACGGCAAATCGAAAATTCCCGAATAAATTAAACGCAACCCTCCATAAATACAACTAAAATCCTTGATTATCTTCTGCTGGCAGAACGAAAAAAAAGAAAGTTAAGGGTCATTCCACGCAAATGTAAACCTGTAGGACAAAATTTCAATTTCAATCAATATTAATGTGCTATAGATCAGTTTAGAGGTAACATTCTTAATTTTCGAATCTGGTAAAACATTTTTCCATGGTGGATGCCCTGTGCAGAATAATTACTGCTTGAAGATCTTCAACAACAACATGTAAATTTTAACTATAAAGCATTCAAGAAACGCGACCAGTATTTTTTTAAGCATACATTTTATGTAAAAATTTTTTTTTAGTTATTGCTTATATTTTAAGATATCAGTTTAATTTCTTTCATTGAATTTTTATTTTTTTCTCGTTGAGTCAGCCTAATTTGAATTCTCCGTTAAACAGCGTGTTACGTTCGTAACGAAATGTCGTATTTTCACTTCCACACTTTTTACAGGACTATAAAAAGAAATTTTCTGCTTTATCCTTTTCCCAAGAGCTACCTAGACTGCATTTAAACTGTTAAATTTTAATGAAATTATTTAAACAATTAGTTAGCGTGACGAACGTAACAATTTGATTATGACGAACGTAATCACTTGTAACAAACACTGCATTTTTCAAACGTTTAGTTCAATACAAAATAAATGAAATGTATATTTTGAAATAATTTATTTTTTTAATGTCACTGCATAATATTTTGTAAATTTCGCAACAATTACGTCGATTTTTTAACATATATTTGTAGAAGTTTTTTGGATTGTATTTTATGGAAGAAACGACGGCTCAGAAAAAATAAAAAGTTAAAGCAGAGCAGGATGGCAGGTAAATAAAAAAGCAATGACAGGAAAAAAGCAGCAGAGCGTATGCGAATATTACGGCAAACAAAGAATAATAATAATAATTACGTAAATAAATTTAAAAAATAAAAAAAAAAGGATTTAAGAAAAATCAAAAAGATTGAAGAATCAAAAATGAGGTCACGAGAGGAGAATCAATTGCAGGGATGCTAGTAAGCTAACTTTGTATAGAGTTGTAAAATAATGCAACTTCACCTTTCTCAACATACGAAGTTTACGGAAAGATTAAAAAAAACCATTCTCTTCCAAGTAGTCGCAGGAAAAAAATGGCTCTTATATGTTATCTTGCTAAATAATAATAATATTGGAATTACTGTGGCAGAAATGAAAATGAAATGGTTCCTGGAAGAAACCTTCTTGGAAAAACAATCCTTACAATGGATTTCGTTTTCGTAAAGAAGATTACATTTCTTGATAGTTTTCTAGAAAAAAAAAGTCCGCTTGTTGTTTTTGTTGTAGTCTCGTCCAATGGAATAGCGCGGTGGGATCAAACTGGTCCAAAAGTATCCAAAACATCCCCTGCCACATCAATAACCTACGAGGAATAGGGAATAGATGTGTTGGTGTGGGGGAGCAGGATGGATTCTGAAGGCTTGCTTGTGTGTGATTAAAAAAAATTTAAAAAGTGCGTTGTAAAGAATCAAGATAAAAGTTAACATTTTATCTTTTCTTCTTTCTTACATTCTGAACTGCCATTTCAACCGTATGTTTTCTCTCACGTTAAGCTCTTGTTCTTTCTGCGTCTGACTTAGGTATATTCACAACATGATTGTGCATTTTAATAAAGAAAATAGATTATAAGCAGTGAGAGAACTAAAAATTACTCGAAATCCGCTTTTTAATTGTTGCCAAAAACAATAAAAAAATAATAGTAATAATAAAATTAATTTTGGTAATAAAAGTGAACAAGCTAAATTCAAGGCTCTACCTTAGCAATGTGGATGACGCTCTTAAACTGATGGCTTGACTTAAATCAAAGAAATCCTCGAAAACCTGGATCATTTGAAACGTTTAAAGTGACCAAAATCCACAAATACATGCTTACTTAAGCCTTGAAATTAAATAGTTAATTTAATTTTAAAAAAATAAATTTAAAAATGCTATCATTTTTCACTTTCTCTGGCAAGAATTAAAAAGTAACTACGTCACTTCCGTCACACAAAAAGGTTGAAGATCAGAAATTCAAAGCTGTCGCATAAAAAGTTTCCCTTCAAAACAGAAGAGAAAAAATGAATTTTGCACAATGCCAATAAAAAAGCATTTTTTGAATTCATGTTGAAAAATTGTTGATATAAGTTAATTTTAAGGCAAAGTATTATGCTTACTTATTAATTAATATTTAGACACAAAACGTCTAAAAAATTAAACGAGTCTTCACCGTGACGAACGTAACTTCAGAGTTACGTCCTTCACTGTTACGTTTGTCACGCTACATATTTTAAAGAAATATTCATTTCTGTCACATTATAAAAAAGAAATGAGTATTATTCTGCATGAAAAACAAAGTTAAGGAATGAAAATAACGCATTGCATTTTTTTACGGTAATATCTACCTAAACTTTAGAGAAAATGAGAACTGAATTTCATGTTGCAAATTCAAGGTTGCAAAAATGTTACGTTCGTCACACTATAGTATTTTATTTTCAAAAACCAATTTATCTGATTCATACTGTGTTTTATTGCATGAATATGACACAAAAGTTTTATTCTTTCACAAAATTCAGCAAAACCAAAAGTAAATGATTATTAGACGTTTAAAACTCAAAATGTGCAACGATACAGAGTCTCTGAATGTTACGTTCGTCACTATGGAATGACCAAGATAAATCGCCAAATACAGTGAAACACCGTTTATACGTTTCTCTTTTATACGTTTTAATCAATTATACGTTTCTTAAATTGGTCCCAGCAGAGTCTAATACACATTAACCTATACCTAATATAAGTTTTTTCATTTGTACGCTTTTTTCATACAGTCCCTTCAAAAACGTATAAACGGTGCTTCACTGTACTTATCAAAAAGAGATATTTTTTACTCAAAACAAAAACATAATTTTAACTAAGTCACAGTCGGGAAAAAAAGAATTGGCAACCTTCTGAATGTTTTGTAGTAAGTAACCGCCCTAAGCCAGGGCTAAGGCAGAAATACTTAAAATACACCACCAAAAAACCAAAAATACATTACAAAATACCATGCTTCGCCATCAATCTTTGAGTTGAACCGCACCATTGCTGCGGTCACTCATCTGGCGTGCTAATTCTACATTAGCTACCAGTTTGTTTGGCTCTCTTGGCTCCATTAAGAGGTTTTTCGTCTCCAGCTCATGTGATTCCTATTCCGGGCTGATGAGTGCTAAAAGGTACGAAACTGCAGTCCTCGGATGAAATAACTGAGCTGGTGGTGTATTTTAAGAACCTTCTGAATGGTTTCATTCACGCTAATTTAAAATGAAGTCTCACAAACGATAATTACTGTACCATTAGGCTTAAAAATGTTTATAACTTTTTTGGGTGATTTTACAACCTTGTTTTTTTTGAGCAATCACGATTGCTTATTGTTCTCACTTGACTGTTTTGATGTGCTATCATTTTATTTTCCCGCCAGCACCCTCTGCAGCATCAACATCGACCGGCTCCTCACGATGCTGCTCCTATAGCGAAAACCGTCTCCAGGTTGCATCATTATCCTACACACACACACGCATACATACACAATTACACACACTCAAACACATACATACACACACACACGCATACACATACATACAGACACCTACACATACACACACACCTACACACAACTACCCACACAATCATCACACTCATGCCTGCACACAACTACTCACACACTCATCACACTCATGCCTGCCCACAGACACAAACACATATACCTACACACACATACACATTCCAAACCACACACAACTACCCACACAGTCATACATGCACACAGACACAATCAGTGGCGGATGGAGCCGGCGGGCAGCCGGGCAAATGCCCGGTGGGCCGCCTCTGTTTGGGCCGCATTGAATTTTTCATTTAAATAGTTAAAAAATAATAATCATCATAATCATAAAAATAAATTATTTTTCGTTTCTTTTTTTTTCTTCCTTTTGTAAAAAAAAAAAAAAAAAAAAAAAAAAAAATATTTAAATATCTCTGCAAATATCATAAAAATCTGGTATATTTCTAAACGACTTAAGAAAATCGTTGCAAGAAAAGTAATGGTTACAAATATTCATCGGCCGATAAGATAACTTCTAAGGCCCAACAGCTGCCTGTAAAACTCTGTAGGGGACAATGAACACGTAAAGGTTAGGCTGTCGCCAGGAGAGGCGTAGAATTGAGGCTGCCAATTTTAATTTAATGATGGGAAACAAAAAGAATAATATGAATTCTGAAATTTCGAATTCAAATTATGTTTTTCGTAATCACGAGTTACGACAGGACCCTACTCATTATTTACTACCTTACTACTCACTTGTTTCTAGAAACAACTCCTGTCCCTCCAAGCTTGCCCTTCCTTTAGGCGATTACGTGTGTATGGTTGTGTATGTGTGTGCTTGTGTGTGTGCGTAAACCTGTTTGTGTGCACGTTGGCGTGTGTGTAGTGTATGTGTGTTAAAGACGTGTATGTGTATGAGCTTGCGCGTGTGTCGGACATTGATGCCACCTACCAGGAGAAGCGGATTGCTCAGGACCGGAGGAGCTGCGCCTGCAGAGGACGTTGGGGGTTGGAAAAGGAACCAAACATCAAGGACGGTCAAATGAAAACAATTAGCAATTGTGATTGCTCAAAAAAAAAACCGTTCTCAGTACTTAAAAAAATAATAATGAATGATAGTAATAAAATGCTAAGTGGAATTCCAGTGACAAAAAGTATTTTTTCTGCAAAATTTTCAAAGAAAATGCAACCCTTGAACATTAAACCTTTGAATACTATTTAGGAACATCCAACGGTCTTTATTATAATTTACATAACTAAAGGCAGCTGAAAACTTTCGAGTCATTCTGACACATTTCAAACATTTTCTTCAACGAAAAAAAGTATTCAGTACATAGTACAAACCTATGACAGGTTTCCCCTTATGCAATAAAGAAATAGATAAATAATCATGGCAGTTTTATAGGGGCCGCCAAAGCATGTTTTTAATTGAAAAACGGTTTAATGCGGTAGGGGAGTTTAAAAATATTGTAATGAATACCAATTGATTGAATGTATGAAACGAAAGTAAACTAAAACTTTATCAAGAGATTCTAGCTGGAGGCATAATATTTAAAATAAAATAAAGTCTGGAAAAGAAGACCTAACGGTGTCACTGAAAAGTACCCCATCAGTCCAAAATGTTAAAACATAATTTTAACGAATCTCAAATGCTTTAATTTCAAACAAATACAAACATCTGGTTTTAAATTGAAAATTTCACTATAGAAAAGCAAAACTAAAATTGTCTTGGAAAATAAATACTTGGGGAAGGTTTTTAAACACGTTTTAAAACTTTTATTTTGAAAGAGTGCAGGGGAAGAGTTTCCAAATCCCAGTCCCTTCTCCTATCGCCTACCGTTATCAAAGTCAGACTACAATTCATATTTAGGACTTCAAATTCGAAAAGCTTTCAGAAGAGTGATCACTCAAATCCTGCAGAAACGCCTCCAGCCCATCCTCAAAAATCATTTAAAATTTCGTCTTTAGGACTTCCATTTTGAAAATTTTAAGAGGTCATCAAACCTCGCCCTTGTATCACCAGAGATAGTCTGAAATTCCTTCTTTTGGGGCTTCGTTTCCAAAAAGATTTCCAAGAAGAGCCCCCGAACCCTTGATAACATCTGCAACTGCGTTTTAAAATTCAAATTTCTAAAAATTACTGAAGGACAGTCTCCAAATAGTTTCACCCACTAACATTAACAAGGATCGTCAAAAACTGGGTTTTAAAAGCTGACTTTTCGTTGGAGCGTGCCCAACACGCACGCTAGGATCACTAAAGGTCGTCTTAAATTTCGTTTTTCGTTTTATACGCTTTAACTCCGAATCATCACCCGAAAACTCCTCCCCCTCACATCATTGAAAGTCAACGAAAATAACGTTTTCTACGCTTTAATTTCGAAGAATTGTCGATCCCCTTTACATTATCGAAAAATCCCTTTCTTTAGATTTCGAAAAAATTTCCAGGAGAGTACCCCCGAGCCTCTTCTCTCCTTAACATTACCGAAAATCATCTACAATGCATTTTTAAGACAACAAATTTTAAAAAAAAATCGGAGGGGGAGCAGCGTATCTTTGCTCTCAGCAACATTGCCAAAGATAATCTGAAGATGTTCATTAAAACTATACATTCTGTTTTCACGCGATATCGCGTGAAAAGTTCCTCCTCTTCAATCGATATTGCACATAAGACATTCAGATACTGTCTTGCCGGGGGAGGGGGCAATTTATCGGTAACAAACATTTTGAAGAACTTCAGTTGCAAAAAAACAGGTACCCCCCCCCCCACCAAAGAGTGTCATTTGTCACCTAAATTGGCGTTTTGGGAACTTCAATTGAGAAATTTTGTCGAGAAAGAATTCTGAACCCCTTCTCGTCCCCCGACCCCCCTAATGTTTCCAAACATAGCTTACGCGTACGTTTTAAAGCTCTGATTTTGAAAAAGATTTGAGGGAATTCTCCAATACCCGCTCCCGCAAACATCGCACAAGATCATCTAAAAAATAGTCGAATAATACGTTTTTAAAGCTATAATTTCGAAACTTTTCCGGGAGAGTACCCCCCCCCCCCCCCTCATCTGCACGAATATTACACTTTTTACTATGCAGTTGTTCGTATTATTAATTCTTTTTCTCCACATTCGTAAACGCAATTCTCCTAATTTGAGTCTTCAAATTCTAATGGTGACTTCTCCTAAAACTAGAAGCTGTATCCGCTCTCTCTTTCCCATCTGAAAATACTAAGGGGGGGGGGGTGCGTCTCTTCTTCAACGAGCAGTCTCAATTAAGGGTCCGGTTGCCATGATAATGCCAGGGCCGGTCATGCTGTCCCATCCGCCACTGGACACAAACACACATGTCTACACATATACACATACCCCCTAGACACGAACCCAGCCGTAGGTGGGGTCTGGTCTTTGGGGGACCGGGCCCGTCCCTATGCCGGTCCCAAGCCCGGGTAAATGGGGAGGGTTTTACGATGGTGTAGCATCCACGTATGTAAAACGACCACTCTTTACTTGCGTGTGAGCAGATTTGTATCTGCCCAATGGCTATCGAGTGGGACAGTGAGTAGGCAATGGGCACCACCGGAGTCAGGTCCGTACCTGGGTCCACGGTGTCTAGAGTCGTAAGTGGTTTAGATCTCGTTCCCTTACGGGTAAGGGGGCCCCGGCCGAAAGGTCAGTTCTCTGGAAGCCCCAGATGGCATAGCAGAGCGGGGTTCCCTGTTTCGTACCCCCTAGACACGCACACACACTCGTGATTGCGAAAAACATAATTTGAATTCAAGAGGTCAAAATTCAAATTAATTTTTTTTTCTTTTTTTTTTTGAAATTCGAAGGAAGTAAATGTATTCCAGGGGTATTTTTCACGGGCTTTCGAATAGCGCTAGAATCGAACTGGTCGGATAATTATTTCGGATAGAGAGAGCCATTTTCGGACCCTTAAATTAAAATTTGAACGATTCGGTACTTTTTTTGGCGTTCGAAAACCCCCCTATTCCTTCTCGGGTGCCCAAGTACCTCCCTTCCAAATTTGATCGAGATCCGACGTAAACTGTGGATTTGTATAGGGAACATACACACATTCACTTTTTTATTTATATAGTTTGGGAGAAAATTGCTTAAGAAGACCGCAAGAGCTAGAGAGGAAAGAAAACAATCCTTAATCCTATTAAAAAAAAAAAAAAAAGTTCTCACCATAGCGTGAAATTCCAGTCCAATAAACTGAGCAAGCTCAAGACTTTTACACACAATTTGTATGGCAAAGCGCGGCGGTGGAAGGTGTTCATTTTTTTTTTTCTTTGACATTTTGCCTTTTGGTGTAAAAAGAAATAGCGTTAACGGGGAAACGTAACGGGAGTCGGATTCGGAGTCGACTTCCTTAAAATTCCACGAGTCGAAGTCGGGAGTTGGTCATCAAGAGCTATTTCCAATGAAATCTGTTTAAAAAAAAATCCCTTTTAAGTTCGCCGGGATCTACATCGACTTTTAGTTTAGACGTAGGCGCGATTGTTAAGGGTTTTGAACTGTTCAAAATAGAACGGAAAAATGTTCAAATCAAAAAGGTATTTCCTATACATGCTCTTCTTCAAAAGCTTTTTTCTACGAAGTTTATTTGAAGCAAATTCGCCTCTAAGTTCGGAATTTATATTTGCCTTGAATTGCCAGGCATGGGATCTAATGTTAAATTTTTTGAACTGTTAAAAAGTTATCGAAAAATTGTTCAAATCAAAAAATGAAACATGAGATCAAAAGTTATTGGGGGGGGGGGGACAGACCGACAGACATTTTTCCCCATCTCAATACCCTACTTTCCAATTTTTAATTTTTCGATATTTATTTAATTATTTTATTTATTTTTGACTCTTTTTTCGTTTTTTGCGATATTTTTAAGATGCATTAAGTCTTCTCTCATGCTTTTTTCTCCTTTCTTTGACTTTCACTGGGAAACTAGGCTAAAAACCATATTTTTATCATGTGATATCAAAACGGTAAAAATTATGACCTGAATATCAAATATGTTGATTTTCGTAAAAATTCTTCAAAGGTGCCCCCTTCCCCTCCCTCTATACGTTTAAAATCCCACCTTCTTACTTCCTTTTACAAAAAAGGAAGTATTGTATTCGCGGAAAAAAATTTCACTCAAAAATCGACCTTAATTTTCATTTTACTCACCCCCGAATGAAAATTGAGTTTTTTTTTTCGACTCGACCAGACGTGGATAAATGCCTAAGAACGTATAGATACGCGAAATATCCGTAATGACGATTCCTGAGTTAATTACAAATTTTCTCGTGACGTCTGTATGTACGTATGTATGTGCGTATGTATGTCGCATAACTCAACAATGGTAAGTCCTAGAAAGTTGAAATTTGGTAGGTAGACTCCTAGTGGGGTCTAGTTGTTCACCTCCTCTTTTAGTTGCATTCGGGTGTTTCTAAAGTGGTCTTTTGCCCCTTTTTGGGGAGGGGGAAATCATTGTTAATTTCGATGTAAACTCAAGTGGTGTTATAATTTGGCGGACACTTGGCGATATATCGCCATTTTGCTCGCCAAGTTTCGTCGTCAACTTGGCGACAAATTTGACGATTTTTTTTTTAAATCTGTTTTAATTTGGCCACTGTTGGTGATATTTAGAGAGTAAATTATTGAATCACTGTAAAATTGCCAGTAATGGGGAAATGACATTAAATTGGAGTAAAAGGAAGTCATGTGATGCACACATCAGCGCGTTTTTTATTCACCCTGTATTTTAAGTAGTGATGTTCCGGATATCCGTATCCGCGGATATCCGAGGGAAAATAAAGATCCGTATCCGTATCCGTTACTTTTTTGACGGATCTTAAACAAACCATTTCTATTCTAAAAAATTTTAAATATTTAAATTAAAGACTCTTAAATTCCGCTTAAATTAGGTTTTATTCCCTATTGAAATTATAAGGTATCATTTCAGAAGCCATTTTGTACCCCCCCCCCCTCCCCTCCCCGTTGCAAAAGGGAAGGGGAAATAAGTTTTAAAAGTGTTTATCAGTGTGTCTTTTTGTGGTCTCGTAGCTCCTAAACAGATGATTACCGGAGATATTAGTTAAAATCTGAGTTGACGTTTTGCACAATTATGGTAGTAAAAATTTACCCGTACGTTAAAAATGTTGGCCCTAATTACAAGAACGAAGTTTTCTGTGTTTGATATTTATCTGAAACTTCTAACTTATATACAGTAAAAGCTATAATCTTGTTAAGTAAATTTTAAACGCAATCCTTAGCCTTTATACGCGTGATTGTAGCGATTTCATAGTCTGAAGATAAGGAGAAAAAGCTCATTGATTTAAAATTTTTACCTGCTGTCAGTTCATATTTGTTAACAATTTGTGTGTTCTGACCCGCGAAATTCATCTTAATATGAAGTCGGCTCTCTGGGACATGTTTTGTTTTTTTAATTTTTAATTTAATATTAGTTTTTGTTATAAATTTGGGGTTTCTGTTAATCTTCACTTTGTTTTTCTCGGCATCCTTTAAAAAAAGGTGAGACTAAATTCTCTTTTTACTGTTTGTAAAGGTGTTCCCTGCTCTTTATTTCGTCGGTCGGAGAAGTTCGGTGGAAGGGGTCAGCGCTGCATTTATGCTGAAGTAAAATGGGAAAAGTTATTTCTAGCCTGTCCAGTAGCAGCTTTACACTCTTGCTAGTGAATCCTACATCTACCGAGTAAGCTAGAAATATTTTTTCACATTCCATCTAAGCATTAATGCAGCGCTGGCCCATTCCTTCCAACTCTCAATCAATTTTAACGGAGATTTCTTTAAAGAGTAAATGATAGTCTTGATTATATTTTTTGTAGCAGTAGACATTTTTTGAAGAAACTGCAAAAATTCTGACGGGAATAAATTCCGTAACAAATTTTACACTTGGATAGTTGAATTGGGTAAAAAAAAAATTGAGATCCGTATCCGCGGATCTTGACACAAATGATCCGGATCCGTATCCGCGGATCTACTTTTTTAACAATCCGGCACATCACTATTTTTAAGTTATTCTCTTCGAATTAACATTTTTCATTTAAAACCGAAGCAGAGCCGGGTATAACAGCTATAGTAGCGGTGGCAGATTTACTTGGGGGGCGGTGGGGGCGACCGCCCCCTCCGTAATCGTCATTTTCTGAAGACAGCAATATAAAATTGAAGATATTACTAGCAATAGCTACCATTATAATCAAGTAAAGTCTTTAAATTTTCTTTTAATTGATTTTAGACAGTAGTGTAGCCGTGAATGGCTTTACCCTCTTTTTAATTTTAACCCAAAAAAGCGCTCTCCCCTTTCCCCCCCCCCTTTTTTTTTCAGAGTTTAATAACACTGAAAGGCAAAAAAAGAAAAAAAAAACCTTCAAAATGCTTTTGACATAATTCTTGCTGATTCTCATGTAAAACGACCGCTGAATCCAAACATTACTGCCGTTTTCTCCCTATACTGCGCCCACTTTTTGGAAATGGATCACAATTGGTTTCAGTTTTCGACACTTTTAAAAACCATTATTTTTATTTATTTGGAATTTATCTCCAAAGAGATAAACTCCAGGAAGCGTTATATTAGCGATTAACACTCTTCTGAGAGACTAGAGAGGTGCATAGCTCAAAAGCATGAACATTTGGAGCAAGTTCGGAGACTCATTTGTATTCATTCTTAAATATTTAAAAAATCATTAAACCGATCTCTTTTTCCTAGAGGCTTGTTTTACAATCTTTTCACTTATTTTTTGCATGAAACCAGTGTAGGACTACTTCTATGAGCCCAATGTTCGAAAAATGTTCACTTTTTAAAAAAAAAAAATAAAATAAAATAAAAACTCTGGGAGGAGTAATCGACTGCCTACCCCTCCCCCCCCATTGGGACGGTCAGGGGGTGACTTTTAAGGTTTCCAACCGCCACCCACTTAAATGGACTATAATTTCGCCCCTGGCTAATAGTAATAGGTACAAATACATACATATGGTCTTATTTTAATTCATGAGATACACATATAAATAGTACTTACTTGATTCCAAAACACACTTCAGATTTGTAACACGCGTTACAACCGGTTGTTTATACGGAGTTTTTCAAAATTGCTTTCATAATATTGTCACTATCGTTTTCTAAAGTTGATAAAATGTTTGCAGCTGTGTTCCAAATAAAGTCAGATCGTAGTTTTACTTCGTTAACTTACTTTGTGCTTTCTGTTCGTAAAATAAAGTTGCGAAACAGATTTCGACACAGGAAAAAGTAATAATGAATCAGAGTTTCCTAATTTTACTTTTATGAAATGATCGACTTTTTTATTATTATTATTATTTTGAAACAACACGATCTGCGTTTTTTTTTTTTTTTTTTTTGAGGAAGGGAGGATTTTTTTTTTTAAATAACCGATTTTAGAAACAAAATTTATTCAATTAGTAAATTAAACAAAAAATAGATATGAAATTTTGTAAAGAGAAGTGTGAGTCAACCATTCTTTATGTATGTTCTCCTGATCAGTGGTGTTCCCATACGGTATTCTTCATACACGCCATATACTCTCAAACATTTTTTAGACATATAGCGTATACCCTCAAGCTTCAAAAATTTTCATATTATGACATATAATGTATATGATCGCACACACATATTGTGTGTAATGGATTACTGGGAGTATACCCTCAAAAATATTGATGGAAACTTCACTGCTCCTGATAATAATTTTTAGTTTGAAGTGTATTCTTCTGAAATATCACCGTATAATTAAAGTGTCCGTTTATTTTATCTTTTTCCTCAAAACGGCACATTTAACAATTTTGGGGTGTTAATGGTGCATATTTAAAAAAAGGTGCATACTTTTAGTTTTTGCTTATTACGAACAGTAACAGAAATAAACGCTTCAAAACTATTTGATGTACTATAAAATAAGAAATAGCATCGTTTAAGTGCACAAAATTGCAGATTAGGGCAGAGAAGTGAGTTTATCTGCATTAGCTTAGCAGAGGGGTTCTCAAACTTTTTCGACTCGCGGCACCCTTTCAAGATTTAGAATTTTCTTACGCCACCCTAATAGTCCATCTCAATCATGTAAACTAATCAATCGTTTTTTTTCTGAGGATTTTTCCCACACCTGCACACAGTTCGTGCACATGCGTGCAGCATATATGTAGCATATAATCTTATCCTCCTTCCAAATACTCCGGTGTTATATTATAAGGACACCGGAGTGTTAAGGCAAACCATGATCCTATCGTACTGCAAAGTACTCTTCTAGATTACTAAATCTTAGGGGAAAATGACGACACGCAACGACATTTATCTTTTTGAATTCGCCAACTACGTAATTTAGGTTTCATGAATAGTATTCATTTTTTTATTTTAATTCTAGTTCAACTTCAGGGAAGCATGTACAAACAAAATTCATCGCAAAATAAGATCAGTTCGTTTTGACATCTGCAAAAGCTTCTGCTGCACTGTTGCACTTTTGCCTGGTAGTTAACAATGGCTTGTTGACAATGTTTTACTATCAGTTAAGCTTTTTCATGACGATAAAAAAGGATCTAGTGAATTTCTGCTACACTGCAACAAAAAATGGCGGATTTCCACACTGGTCTACCGGGCATTCTTTGCGAAGTCACCTTATATATTGATACCACGGACACTTCGCGGCACCCCTCACTTCTTCCTACGGCACCCCAGGGTGCCGCGGAACCCAGTTTGAGAACCCCTGGTAGGAGATAAGTGAACTTATGGATGAAATGAAATCCAGATGGCTTTTCATCCATAAGCTCACTTATTTGACCCTGAAAAAATGGTTTCTTGCAACCCCGAAACACGTGTATGCAGTAATCTGCAATTTTATACAATTAAACGTTGTTATTTCTTTTTTATTTTTCAAGCACAAAGCTATTTATTCAACTTTAATTGATGCAATATTTATATTTTTTGTACCAATTTTCTTGAGTACATTACGTGCTGATTTTAAATCGGGGGAGTTTTTTGGCAGGAGATTCCATACAATTTACTTTTAGTCAATATTGGTATAAAGAACTACGATTTGCAACAGTGCTCCTACGCTAGTCTGTAAAATATCGCTACAAATTCGGTAAATAGTAATTATTTTTATGATTAATTTGTTGTAATCTAGCTAAATTTGGCGTTTATTCCATTATCTTTCATCTAAAATGAGGAACCTGCATGCTTCGGGTAACAGCGAAA
Source organism: Uloborus diversus (assembly GCF_026930045.1). Lineage (NCBI taxonomy): Eukaryota > Metazoa > Arthropoda > Arachnida > Araneae > Uloboridae > Uloborus > Uloborus diversus. The sequence goes on from NW_026558752.1 coordinate 42,139, forward strand.
TGTGGATTATTTACAAAAGTACACTACTCAAAACTCCTAAAAATGAACTCAAAACTAAAAAAATAACCTGGATTTTTAAAATTACAACTTAAAGTTAGCACAAAGCAAAAGTAAGTTCACGTGACACCAAAAGGAGCGGAGTTTGCTCTGACGTCAAGATTATGTCTCTGTTTACAGAAATCGCCGGTTTTCCGTGGTCATTCGCCATTAATAAACGAGAAATTTATTTTCATACTTTTATTTGACCGACAGATTTTTTAATTTCCTACAATGCAGATTGAGAAAAATTTCGTGAAAGGCCAATCCGACAATCTACCGAAGATAGATTCTTTTGCGATGTTTTCATTTTTAGGAAACAATACGGATTTCTTCAGTGCTGAAATCAAAGGTGTAAAAATGTTGCGGTAAGTGAACTTCTTTACCATACTTAAGAATAAATTTATGTGTATGTACTGTTATTAAGTTGTAGTTCACAAAAATTTCATTTTTTAAGCTAGTTTAGTACGTAGATTTAATAATGTATGCTATGGTGCGTAGCATACAACGTAACAATAATTTCCATTAAAGGTATTCATATTGAAACGTGAAGGTTAAATGCAAGACTTTTTAATCCTCTTTGGTAAATTTCACCATTTTTTGTAATGTAGTGTTCAAATTCGGTTATTCTGTTGTGGAAAATCCACTTATTGAAATGTCAACAGCCATCGACTGCATCTGTTGTATGGAGTATGATATTTAAATAATATAGTATGTAGTGTATATTACGGTTAGGTTGAGTTTCTTTTTGCTCAGATTTAATTAAAGTATGCATACAACTGATTTTGTTTAAAGTGACCACTATTTTTTTTTTCCTCAAAAGGGGACAAGGTTTCAATTTTAGGCAACTTCATGTGCATTAAAAAAAAAAAAAAAAAAAAAAAAAAACATTTTCCAGTTTGTGCTTATCACAGAAAAGCGCTTTTACGAAGTTGAATGTACTACTTTTTTTTAACACAAAAATGTGCTTTAGTACATTTGGTGCTGATTTTAAAAATCAATGAAATTCTATGATGAATCTTTTAGAAATTACTCTTACACTTAAATTGATTAAGAATTGCTATTTGCAAGGGCTTTTTCACTAATCTACTCCCTTATTAAAAATCTTTTATCCCGTGGCAACCCTGATTAGCGATCCGAAAAAGGTAGGCAACCTTATAGTTGGGCCATGGTAGCCCGATCGGTAGAGTGTCGGATTCGGGGCCGGAGGGTCCTGAGTTCGAACCTCGATGGTCGAAGATCCACTGTCGTCATTAAAGGGGACTGGGCGACGTTAAATATGCTCGTGGTCTCAATGTCCTCCAAGTGAAACGATACCTCTGTGGGTGCTAGCACCCGGTAGCTATGAGCTCCTGGACTAGTTCTAAATTCTCAATAACTGTTCGATCCGGTGATGGTGCTGCCATCTATCGGTATATAAAATAATGGAGGCAAGGCACTTAGTATGCAGTCCTCGACATAAATACAGTTGTAGTCAGTTGTGACTCGGAATCGAAAATCGGAAACCTTATAGTTAAGCGTTTTATTATTAAGCGTTATCTTTTACTCTTCATCTATGGTAACAATTCTAGGCAGAGCCCGACTATGACTTTGGAGGACACTGGGACGAACGTTTTTGATGCCACCCCCCCCCCCTTCCTTCCGCTTGTACAATATTCGGTTTAACCCTAATTTTGCATTGTCCATTTTTTACGTTAGCCTGCTTTCCAAGGTCATTTTTGTTAGTGTGTGAAAATTGATGTTCCAAATTTTACGTCATCCCTTTTTAAAAATTCAATTTAAGTTTTTCCCAAAATAGATCTAAATCAAATTTATTCACATAATTTTTTTTCTGGTGATTTTTTTTTTTTTTAATGCAAAGATAATTTTGTATTTTATCTTTTTGAAGCAGTTTTGGCATCTGTAGGTCCCGTTTTATTGCCATTATATTCAAAACGAAAAAAAACTCTTTTAACAAAAATATTTGTAAATGCAAATCGAGAACCAAATGTGTAAAAAATTATTAGTATAAAAAGTGCTTTGAACGAAATTGTATCTAAAAACGGAAAACAAGTAAAGATTAGATTTCTTCCACAAGTTCATTGAGAAAAATGTCAATCTTTGAACGATATGCTTAGCATAGGCGGATTTAGGACTGAGTTCCTGGGGGGGGGGGGGCAGGATTTTTTTTTTTTTTTTTTTGAGTAACATTTTTATAGTCCCCCCTTACCCCCTGTTTTTGTCTATGCTTTACTTTTTTGTGTGTTGTTTTTATTAATGTGTGTTTTCATGTTGTCCTTTTTGAATTGACCTTAAAAGAGGGAGATGATATCAAGAGAGTGACACAGGGCTCCCTTTTAAGTGGGAAATAGAATATTTCTAATTTTATAGGTCCCGGGGGTCTCCCTTGGAGGAAATTTTGTAAAATGGATATAAAATTCTGCATTTTGAAGCCGTATAAAGGTTAATGGGACAGACATAGAAAGTGATAACTAGATTATACAGTTGTACAGTATTGTTCAAACTTTGTAAGAAGCAGCTATTTTAAGTTTGAAAGAAAAAATAAACGTACAGATTTCTCATTACAACAACTTTTTTTTTAATTATAAGTAGTGCAGAAAACCAAGAGGAATAGAGGTAGTGTATGATTTTTTTTTTCGGGCTAAACAGATTAACAATATGCAGTAGAAGTAAGATAAAAGCAATCAATGCTAAAGAATTTCCAAAATACTGCATTAGGGATTGAATATATAGCAAGATATGAAACATGTGAGTCACAAAAATTTATTTCGAATAATATGTTACAAACGCGAAAACCATGATTTTTACGTTTTTAATGCAGGATGTGGCAAGGAGCTGAATTTGACAAATTTTGGTATTCCTCCTCCCTCTACCATTTGTTAGAAATTTTAAAATTTAACGTTTGTAGCCACAAGTTTCCAAATATTCAAAGTTTTCAAGCACTTGAAAATGAAATTAGTTTTTTTTCAACCAATTTTCATTTTTTAAGGAACGAATCATACAATTTTTTTTGTTAGTTAGGGACCCACTTCAAAGCATGGGCCCTAAGCAATAGCTTGTTTATTCTTATAGGCAAATTCAGCCCTATTTGTAATTCACTCTTACCTGCAGATTTTTGCTTGATTTTCTTATAATTTTACAAAAATTCTTCAGTTTTCACAATTAAAGGATTTTTACGATTTTACCAATCTTTGTTAGGATTTTTATAGATTTTTATAAAATTTTACAAATTTTACAAAACTTTTGATGACTCAATTATTTAGATTTTAATAATGACAAGGACTGACTCACTTAGACTTAGATGATTATGACTTACCTTACTTTTTAAACAGTATTTATAAAGTAAAATTGTACTTTCCCTCTAAGTAAAAAGATTCAATTAATCACAACACTCAGATAACTGAAATTTATTCAATTTGTGTTAGAATTTAATTTTTCTCTCTCTCTCTCTCAAAAAAAGTGTGGGGTGGGGACTATTTTTTAGAATCTCTCAAGAAGCCAATTAATCTACTAAAAACATAAATATTATGCACAAATATGCTTTAAAATGTGGACACAAATCATAACGAGTAGATCGTTCTGTTAGCGCGAATGGGGGGGGGGGGTCCTCCCTTTGTTTTAGGTTCTAATTTGTTAAAATAATCGTCAATTATTATTGAGTGTTGCAGCTTAATGTATAGCTTGTTTAGCCTATATTTTCATACACTTACCCAAATGATTTTCAGTCCAAAATAGTGAATTTAGACACATTTTCAGCACTCCAGTGACAGCTGCACTATTTGTATTTGATGTTCGTTTTTTTTTTTTTTTTTTTTTTTTTTTTTTTTTTTTCTCCCATCAGAAAAGGACATTCGCTATTCTCTTTACTTTCACTAAACTATTCAAAAAGGAAAAAAGTCATGATTTTTTTGTTTTAAGATTTTGGAAGATGTGTTGTTACTATACAAAGTCCTCTCAAACTGGGAGGTATTGCTCTTATGCCCCCCCCCTCATAAATCCACCCATGCTCTTCTAAACTAATCAAAAAAAAAAAAAAGATTTTTTTTATTTTTGGAAAATGTGTTATTACTACAGTGGCGTAGCTAGACCCGACTTTCGAGGGGGGTTACTTCTTTTATATATATATATATAAAATATATATATATATATATATATATATATATATATATATATATATATATATATATATATATATATATGTATAATCGCATGGAATTTTTTCCTTTTCTTCTTTTTTTTTCTTACACTTCTCTCTTCTTTTTCTCTTTTTTTTTTGAGACTAACTTTTCGGGGGGGGTTTGTCCCCAAACCCCCCCCCTTAGCTACGCCCCTGTATTACTACATAAAGTTCTCCCAAAACTGGGGGAGGGCATTGCCCCCCTCTGCCCCCCCCCCATAAATCCGCCCATGATGCTTAGGTTTTTATTTCAGCCCCTAGATTCATTTTTTCTCGGTTGGTGAGTTTTTTATCTCTAGTCTGAAGAAATATTCAAAATCTGGCCACTGTATTGAAGTAATAAAATCTTTTGAATTTCGATTTATTGTTGACATGTTGCTATAGTGCAGATTGAAATTACTTCACACGTTTTAGCTACTTGGTTAGGGCACAGATTTTGTGTCCCCCAAGCTTTAGTGCCCTGTGCCTGTGCCCCATGTGCCCATGCGCCATGCCTTAATCCGGCCTTGATTTTAGGAAACTCGATGAGGGTAGGTAAGCCTGGTGGGATCTCGCCAAAAAGTGGTTACATAACCACATTCCTTAATTTTAGTATGAGTTTTTTACAATATGAATGCAGACAGCTATCGATTTCAGTTTAGAGAATCCCCACCCATTTTCTTTTAAAACATACAAAAGCCAAACTCATTTTCTTTACATTTATTTTACCCCGAGTAATCAGTGGCGTACTGGGTCAAAAATGTATACCGGGAAAAACACTTGACCGGCGCCTTTTTCTATTTTCACACCCCAACCCCCTCCCATTCACCAAGTTGAACTAAAAAATTAAACTTGATGAACTTCCTATCCGAGGAGTAGATAATCTTCAACGCCCCAAGACAACTAAAACTTTTGCGCTCCCCCCCCCCCCTTTTATCGAAATGAAAGAAAGTTTTTTTACTTCCTTCGGTGATGTTAGAAAGAGGGATGTTTTAGGGGAAGGAGAGGTTTCGAAGTTAGAACTTCTAAAAATTAAACTTTGGACGAGTTTTTTTATGAATAAGAAACGAGTAAAAAGAGGAGTTTGAAGGAGAAGAGGGTAGAGAGTGTTCCTTCGTCCATTTTTTTGGGATCGAAAAGTTAAAGTTCAAGTGTTATCTACAACCATCTTAATAAAGAGGGGGAAGGGGGGTCTGGGGCTCTCCCCGCTAAATTTTTCGAGATTGTAGCCCCTAAAACGCAGTTTTAGATTATCTCTATAGATTATTCTAAAACTGCGATATCTAAAGATTATCTCTAAATTATCTTTGGTAATGTTAGGGGCTGAAGAGGTTCGATGATGCTCCCAGACCTTTTTCGAAATTGAAACTTTAAAAACGCAATTGTGGATTATATCCAATTATTTTAGAAAGGGTGGTTGGCGCTTCCCCGAAATTGAAGCGGTAAAAAGGCAATTAGACTATTTGCGGTAATATTAGGGGAGGATAGTTTCGAGGGCCCACTCTCGGGAATTTTTCGAACGTAACGCGTTTTTCGTCGTAAAAAACGCTACTGCAGGCTATCTTTAGTAATGTTAAAAGGACCGGCAATTTTCCACAAGTGAAATCTTAAAAGCACGATTGTAGGCCATCTTTGGTAATGTTAAGAGGACGGGAATTTTTTCCGAATTTGAAGTTCTAAAAACTTTATTTCTGTTGACTTTCAATGATGATGTAAGGGAGAGGAGTTCCCGGAAGCTCTCCTCCGAACCCTTTCGAAACACAAACCCTTAAACAAAATTTAAGACGATTTAGAGCGAGTGATAGGATCGTTCCCCAAGAAAGGTTTCAAGATTATCTCCTAAAACACAGTTTTTGGACGATCATTGGTAATATTAGTGGGCAGAGAGGTTCGGAGGCTTTCCGTCGGAAATTTTCTAAAATTGAAATTCCAGAAAAAAAATTGCAGTCTACCTTCGACGATGTATTAGGTAGTTCGGGAGCTCCTCTCGGAAACCTTTTCAGAATTGAAGCCCTAAAAACGACCATATTTTTAGACCGTCTTTGATGATATTAGAAGGGAAGGGAGGTTCAGGAAGCTCTGGAATTTTTAGAAATTTAAGCCAAAAAAAACGACTATTTTTGGTGATAATAGGGGGAACGGAGGTTCAGGGACTTCCGGAATTTTTAGAATTTTAAGTCCTAAAACCGAAATTTTAAACGATTTTTGATGATGGGGGGGGGTGGGGGGGGGGTTGCGGTTCTCGAATATTTGAGTGGGAATGCTCTCCTGGAAGCTTTTTGAAGTTGAAGACCATCTTTGGAGACTGTAGGCGATGTGGTTAGGGAACTCTTCCTCGGAATTCTTTCAAAATCAAAATTTAAAAAACACCACGCTTCCTCGACTACCTTTGGCAATCAAAAACTAAGAGATACACTGTCAAAACTATGGGTGAATTTGACAAAATATTTGGCTCCCTGGGGTGAAAGCACGGAGCCTCAGGGTGCAATGGAGTCTAGGAAATGTGATCAAGGTGAATGACGCTAATAAATGTGAAGACGAACCTTCTAAATGCATGGGTGAAAACATTGGCGCTTGCGCTCTCTCCCCCCTCTGACATCATTCAACCACAATCAATGGCGGACGCAAGATTAACTACGCACATAAAATTTCCCATTGAATAAAGTACGAAATTTAATTAAAACTCATAAGTTTCTGCGATTTACTCTTCAAAATTTCGCTTAAGTACAGGCATTTGATCATAGTGTAGCTTTTAAGGCTTTCGAACATATTTAAAAGTGTTTTCAAAGGTACGTTTATTCTTCAGTTAGCCGTTATGTACATTTGCTATTTCTATCATGCAATAAATTTTACCTAAAAATAGCTATCAGCACCGGATATGTAACATTTAATAATCAAAACGCTTAAATTAGATGATATTTGAAAAGTTATTTCAACAATTAATTTTGAATGTGTGGTTTTACTTGCTTGTATTGTCAGCGATCTTGTGGATCTTTAGCTAAGAGATTTATTGTTAGCAATGTGATGCACTCAGCAAGTGAACGGAAACTCTAATTACGATGATGCGAATATCAAAAACAAAAAAAGCACGAAAAAAAAAAGAAATTCCTTCTCCGTCTCGATTTTTTTTTTTTTAATTTGTTATATCGTGTCTAAGTTAACTAGCTTTCCTCGGCGTTATTGCTTGAAGCGAATGACTGAATTTTTTTCGTCACTCTGGTAATAGTAAGAATGAATAACTCGTTAGAATTTGTTTTGGCTTTCAATTTATCGAAAGACTTGTGCTCTTTTATATTCTATACGGATATTCAAATGTCGAATCATATATACGTACGTATTAATACGTTGCTCTTGATTAAAATTTTGAACGTTTATAAAACGATTTTATTTTTCCATGATTGCAATATAATTGAATATTTATTGTTCGTGTAAATGATTTATAAAAAAGTACCTACGCTCTTCATTTTCGGTACGGTCGTGCTGCAGTAAATGTCAATAATATATTAAAATTACTGAGCAATCCAAGTGGATGAACGAAAATTAGTGCACGGCAGACAAATTTAAGTCATGAACACTTTTAAACTATGTTCGAACGTTGAAATGTGATCAAATGCCTTAAAATGCAAGTTTTAATCATTTTCAGAACTATTCAATGCGGAAAATGTACCAGGACTTAGCTTTTTATATTGGTAAAAATGTAGTGGAAAACGCTCCTCCAGTTTTCTTTTCTAAACCTATTTGAGTGCTTTAGTTTTTCGAAAATGAAATTTTAAATTTCCAGCCTGATATTTTTATTTATTTGAAATGCAAGAGTTTGCGGCTTTTTCCAAAGAGAAAATTTTTCACATTTTGGATTGTTGCCTCTAGAGTCTTTTTTTTTCCCCCACTTTATTTTAATTTAAACATCATGCCTCCTAAATCTCGAGATAAAGTTTTAGTTTACCTTCACTTTAAAACATTCAAACACTGAGAACTTATTATTAATTCATTATATTATTTAAATCTCGTTCCCTAATTTTTTTATTTTATTTAACTTGTTTTCTTTTTAAAACATATTACAGCGGCCTACATAATGCTATTATGTTATTAATCTATTCATTTTTTATTGAACTAAATCTCGTAATAGGTTTGTAACGATACGCTATTTTTTTTCGATCAAAATGTTTGAAACGTACATTTCGGCGGAGTTCAGTTAGGTAAATTATAATGCAGGATCTTAAATGTCATTTTCTTTTTAAATTTGGCAAAAAAAATACTTTTTGTCACTTTTATTCCTTTAGTTCATTGATTATTACAATTTCAATTCTTAAGGATTGCGAAGGTTTTCTTCATTTTTCTTTTTCTGTTTTTAATCACTTTCAGAAATTGGCGGCTGCATTTCTGAAAAACTAGTGGATATTGGCGACGGCCCTGAGCGCTTCTTCGAAAAAGTTTCAAAATTGAGGTCTTTACAAAGCATTAGACCAACTTTAATAAATTGAATACGGTGGTTCGTCCCCGGAAGCTTTCGAAATTTGAAGTTCAAATATCATATTTGTAGGCCATTTTTGCTGACTCTTAGAGAAAGGCATGCGGTTCAAAACTTTTCTGTGGAAAATTTTCGCATTTGAAGTCTTAAATGGCATAACTGAATTCTGTCTTTGATAACTTTAGAGGACGGGGTGGTGTTCGGGGACTCTCTTCTGGAAAGTTTTCGAAATTGAAGAGCTAAAACGAAATTGTATATACAATTTATTATAATTTCTCGAATCATAATTTCGCTGAAGTTAGGGTGACTCCTCTAGTAAGTTTCCGAAATTGAAGTCCAATATGCTAAATTTTAAACGATCTTTTATGATGTGAGTCGGCTAGGTGCTATCCCCTGAAAGTTTTCGAAATTGAAGTACTTTAAATGGAAATTTCGGCGATCTTTAATAATGCTGGGGTAAGGCGGGCGAGTTATCTCTCGTACCCCAACGGTGGTTGCCGCTGATTTTAGTCGACAAAATTAATTTTCGATTGATTTTTTTTTTCTTTTTCATTTAAAAGTTGGGAAAAATATTTTTAGTCATATCTTCAATTTCGCGCTCGGAGGGAGGGGGGGTTGGTGTCCCTCTGCTCTCCTAGTTACGCCCCTGATCTTGCTTTGAATTTAAAATAAAATTTATTGAGTAGTAGTGATATTTGCCGCCTTTAAAAAAAAAAATAGCACCTGAAAGGGAAAAGGTATGTGGAAGTGTGAAAAGTATCAAATGAAATGACTAAAAGGACAATCTGATCCTATGAAAAAGCTCAAATTTAACGCTATTAAATGTGATAAGTTGAAAATGAGAAGTATAATACACGCGTATAACAATTTTGTGTAATCATGCGCTACATTTAATAATGAATTAAAAGAAAATATTTTAAACGAACAAAATCTCTTATTGAAAATGAATGGCTCCTACCTCTAATTTTGTTTCCCAATCTGCTGGGGGGGAGAGGAGTAAATTAGAGTGCCTTAAAGTCTTCATGGGGGCGCCGATGCCACGAAATTTTCATCTTCACTATTAGAGAATTATGAACTGTTGAAAAATTTCGCAGCGCTTCTGAATCATGAATAAAAATCAAGGGCTGTGCAATGAAGGCATACCAGTTTTATTAATTTTTCTCTGTTAGTTATGATTAGTTGTATCAGTGACGAATCTAGGAAAGGAGCTATATGTGTATGAGGCTGCAGCCTCACTCCCCGTCTGCACTTAGTGAAACTGAAGTTTTTGCCTTTCTTTTGCTTCGTTGGAAGCGTCATCAAGACAACATAAAAAATTTTGACCTTAGCCCCCCCACCCTCCCCCCCCCAGGACTAAAAACCCTGGCTTTGTCAGCGAGTTATAGAGAGATGGACGCCGTACGAAAGTTATATGGCCGAAATAGGCGCCTTGGTTCAAAAAAATCTGGAAACAACGGCATTGTTCAAAACTTTTAGGTGAAAGTTTTATAGTTTCAACGAGTTCAAGTCGGCGCTGAATGGTTGCTTATTGTTAGATTCGCGAATTGATACATCAAATTTAAAAAACAATCCTCTGATGTTACTTTTTTTTAATTCCATTTTATTCCTTGGGTGAAGGTAGGTAGATTGAAAAAAGCATTTTGCATTAACGGTTCTGATTAAACCGATGGATGGAGGTAACTTTGAATTTAAAAAGGGATGATACGTAGTTTTATGATGTTGTCTCATTTATTCAACTCGTACAATAAATCTTATTGGTACCCAGGCGCCGCAATATCCGGTACAAAAATTCATTAAAAAAAAAAGACTGAGGCGCCAGCGCACTAAGGGACCAGGCGCACCGGGAATTTTCCCGGTATCCCGGCGGCCCAGTACGCCACTGACAACAACCATTACTTACATATTACATGTTACATTTTAGAACAAGGCTTTTAACTCTACTTTCTTACGATAGATGGAAGCAGTTGTTCTAGGCTGATTTTTTTTTTGCGAGAAGGAAAGCTATTTTTCGAACAGACATTGTGTTCTTTTGCAGCCATTTTGTACGGATTGCCGCTCTTGAATTTCTTTGCTGTAAATACATAATATCGAACCTAAGGTAAGTGTTGTATTTTTTTTATTCATTCTGTATTGTCTAAGAATGTTATTTGTCCAATCATTCCCAGTAAGCAAAATATCTTGCCTCAGTATTGCATAAAGGTTGACATGCAAGAAAAATCATATTGCATTAATGCTGCCTCAATGTTGTTATGTTACTCCATTTATGCTGTCAGCAGGCCTGCCACAATACTGACTGACAAGGTGTATGCAGCATAATATCAGGAAAATATCAAGGTAGGCTGCTTTTGTAATATTGCATACGTATTGATATGACAGGATAATATCAAGATGTTGTCATGACAGCATGAAATCAAGGTCTAGGCAAGATGATCTTGCTTTTGTAATCTTGCATACGTATTGATATGACAGGATAATATCAAGATGTTGTCATGACAGCATGAAATCAAGGTCTAGGCAAGATGATCTTGCTTTTGTAATATTGCATACGTATTGATATGACAGGAAAATGTCAGGATACATTGACATGACAGTATGAAATCAGCACGTTTGCAAGGTGTTTTATCTATTTATTTATTTGTGTTATTTTCACTTTAAACTCGAGAATTAAATTTCATTCTTTAATTATTTCTGTTATTCTTCAAGATAGTTTTCTAGCCTAAGAATATTTTCTTAAAACATCTGATTGGAAATTCATATAAAGGTATTAATAGTACTCGCAATTCAATGTAAAAAATGAAAGTTTCTTCGTTTTGCATACTTGACTAATTTTTTTAAATTCATGCTTCTAATTGTATTATGAAGACATAAAATGCCTAGTTAGGAATCATTGCGGAAGTTTTTATAACGCATTTAGGAGTAAAGAAAGCAAAATAATAAATAAGTTAAATAAATACAATAAAGTACATTTCCAAATGGATGTCAGCATTGAAAATATCCCATTGACAAAACACATGAATTTATCTTAAAGAATAACATAAATAACCATTGAATAAAATTAATCTTACTCATGAGATTGAAGTGATAATACGAAATTCTGGGCTTCATGTCCTTTGTTTCAAAGTCTAGGGACGAAAAAAGTTATTTTCGGCCATTTTTAACATTGATCGCACATCGTTTGCGATATGACTTGTTTAGTACTCGCATTCATAAGTTATTCCTAAAACAATACGATTCCACACTAATAACTAAGCAACCAACTTAACGAAGCCTAAAGAAATGCAACGCCACGTGCAACTCCTAACCGACTGAATCGGAGGTCGAAGGAGAAAGATGTGCCAGCAAAGTGAGGGACGCTGGGTAGAAAGAACTGTGCGCATGCGCAAGTATCAACGAAGGTCCACCTGTTCTATTGTGTACTAATTACCTTGACGGCGACAGCATGAAATCAATACCATCTTGACGGCGTCAACATGTATGCAATGTTGTTATTGTAAGGTAATATCAATATTGATATTTTAAGATGAATGCAATGTTGCATACGTGTTGTTATTGTAATATTGCTTTTTAATCTTTATGCAAGCTTTATGCAGTATGAAACACGTCAATATTGACGCCGTCAGTAATAAAATATCAAGATCTGTCAAGGTTGATGCAAGAAATTTTGCTAGTAGGGTTATAAGGGTAACAGATTATGTAATGTGGTTTAGGGTCAAATTATTCGGTGGTACTTATAAGTACCGCCAGTACACATAGTGTTGGAGAAAAACTTGTTCTCATTTTATCCCTGTTTTTCTCTATAGTATTTTCGTTTGTATAAATGCAATTATGAAAGTGTAGAGTAGCAGTATGCTTTAGAAGTTTCTTACTGATTTCATTTATAGCTTTTTTGAAGTTTTTTATTAATTTATTTTTTACTAACACTGTCAAGAGCATTGGAAAATGTTAGTATTGAATGTAAATTTACTTTTGCATTCCGAATAAAAAAAGATTTTAATTTTTAAGTGTGTGTGGGTAAATGTAATGTACTTCAAATGTAAAGATTTTCAAGCAATAGTAAAAATAAAATTTTATTTTTTTTAGAATGCCCCGAAAGAAAGGTCTCACCATTCAGGAGGCTTTAGATGTGCTGAAAGACTTGCCATCAGAAAGTGACATCACTGATGATTCATCTGATGAAGAATTTTCAAATAATATATTGCAGAAGTTTTCATCAGATTCTGATGATGTTGACGCGGTGACGGAAGAAGATCCTGAATCCAGTGATAAGGAAAATCAGGTGTCAAACTCTGGAAAAAAAGCAGTTCCTACCTCGAAAAGTAAAGAAAAAATTGATAGACGTTGGAAGAAAAGAGATTTTCAGACTCAGGTTCCCATTTTTTCTTTGAAATCTGGATTTGTAAGTAATATTTTTGATTCTTTGCCCACTCCCACGGATTTTTTTTCTAAAATTTTTTGATGAGCCTATTGTTGAAAACATAGTTTTTCAGACAAATCTGTATATAAATCAAAATAACAAGCAAATTACTCCTATAACTGCTGAAGAGATCTATGGATTTATAGGCTTACAATTTCTATTCGGATATCACAGGTTACCTAGAACTCACATGTAACTGGTCATCTGATACAGATACTTCTGTAAATGTGGTCCCTCAAACAATGACACGTGATCGATATTTTCAAATATTATCGAATATCCATCTAAATGACAATTTATCAATGCCGGATAAAAACTCTGATAAAATGTACAAGCTGAGACCCTTTATTTCTAGTTTAAAATGAGAATTTTCAGAACTTTAGGATAGGCACTCAGATCCAATCTATTGACGAAAGTATGATGCTATTCAAAGGAAGGTCTTCTCTAAAGCAATACAACCCGAAAAAACCAATCAAGCGTGGTTTCAAACTTTGGTGCCGGGCAGATATGTCCGGATATATATATGAATTTGACGTCTATCAAGGGAAGCAGATTAATAGCGACAGCTCAAAGAGAGGATTTGGACTGGGCGGAACAATAGTTGATGAAATGACAAATACTATGGCAGACCAAAAACCATATCATCATCATGGACAATTTCTTTTCTTCCGTGCCACTATTTGAATATTTGAAAACGAAAAATATATATGCAGTTGGCACTATTCATCCTGATAGACTTGGTTTACCCAAACTTATGGATGATAAAAAAATGAAACGTGGGGACTTGGATTATCAAATATCTGATCAAGGAATATCCTACTTCAAATGGAAGGACAATCGATCCGTACACTTTCTCTCAAATTATCACGGAAACGAAACTTGCAAAGTGCAAAGGAGACTCAAAGATGGTTCCAAAATTGATGTCACCGCACCCATTGTTGTAAAAGACTACAACGGACACATGGGGGGAATTGATAAAGCCGACATGTTACGTGCTATTTATGATAGGGACAGAAAATCAAAAAAATGGTGGCACAGGCTTTTTTTTGCTACGCTAGAAATAGCATATGTAAATTCATATATTGCATATGTGGAAGTACGTCATGAGAAAATGTCATCCCTCGAATATAATCGCTGTATTACTAAAGGATTACTTACGAAATCAAAACCACAACCAAAACGAAAAGGGAGACCGAAATCTAATGGAAATGAACAAGCCTTTAGTACAAATAAGAGAAGAAAAGGAAATTTGTCTCTTTCTAATGATGTTCGATTAGAAAATAGAGGATGTCATTGGCCAACATTCGTGTCGAATCGAGGACGTTGTGAATTCTGTGCACTAAAAAATATTCAATCAAAACCACATTCAAAATGCTCAACTTGTGATATATTTTTGTGCGTAAATGAAAAAAAAAAATTGTTTTTATGATTATCATCAAATGTGAGTTTCTACCTTTTTTATGTATAAAATAAAATTATGTCAATTTGATAATTTCTTTGTTTTATTGTGAGTGGTTTTTAGTTTATTTAGCATTTTTAAGAGGTTTATTTTCATAAGAAAGATCATCCGTATGTTTTTTTCTTTTATGACGAAATTTATGCATAGTGTACTGGCGGTACTTTTAAGTACCACTTTAATTAATTAGCTCCAACAAATTAAATTTCACACCAGGGATTTTTTTTTTCTCGTATATTCTTTAATTATCAATATAGCAGCTAAAGAAAATATATTTATGAAGAAATTTTCGGTAGTTAATAATGCAGTAGATAAAGGGTTAAGCAGGGAAATTTTATTTATCTTTTTAAATTTACAACTTGTCTTAAAACATAATAATAAAAAACAAGTTTTTAAGGGAAATAATTAGTGTTATTTCTTAAGTTTTAGAAATAAGCTAAATAAACAACAAAATAATTACTTATAATAAACAAGTATATTACAAGCTCGTATGAAAATTATGAAAAGTAGCTTACAACTTCAGTAATGAAATCTTTATTTTTGGCATTTTTTTTTTTCAGAACAACATTGTTTTTTGAAAAATTCCATAATAGGCGCTTGCTCGCTCAAGATCTTTTGGGAACACTTTCTGACACCCTTTTCCCCCTCCTTGTCTACCTGTATCTTACTTTAAATATTTGTCAATTTATCATCGTCTAAATTGTGTACAATATTTATTTGTGTTATTTAATCAGGTTATCGACTGCGCTATTTTTCTTAATGTAAAGATAGTTGGCAATAAATATTACTTTATAGTTTAACTCGATGCTTTCTTGCAACCGGCTCAACCAGTTAACCGATCATGTGCTTTAATCAACCAATCAACAGCTTAAAATGGTAACCGAAAGATGATAGAACGTTACGGTTAGTAACCCCGTTACTCACCGGTCGACCGGTGAGGTTCGTCGAATGCAAACAATAAGTGTTCTTACTTAATTTTTTTCTAATGAATTCAAAATGTTTCTCATCAAAATTGTTTGTGAAAGCTGATTAATATTTTTCGATAATCCGGGGAAATTATTCGATTAAGCGGGGATCTTTAGTATTGCATCTATGGGGAAATATTCGGTTCCAGGAGGTTTTATTCGTATAAACGGGTTATTCGTTTATCCGTTACCCGATTAAGCGGGGCTTACAGTATTCAATAGTTTCTAAAGTGCAGAAAAAATTCAAACTATTTTAAGCCGCAGATGCCATTGGCGATGTTCTTCATATCATGAAATCCTTGAAAAAATAAGAAAAAAGAGAGAAATAAGACAGTTCAAAGAAAATAGCTAACTTTGGTGTTATATTGAAATATAAAAATAACTCAGTATGTATAAATTTTCATGATTTTTTCCACAAACCCTTTTTTTTTTACGAGCACTCTGGTATATATAACAAGCAAATGCTGCAGTCTCTTTGCGCTTGTTTTTAGTGAGTTGAACTGTACTACATATATGGGAGCAAGCCCTTGCTACAGTCGGCAACTTCTGAAAGGCGGCAAAATTCACCATAATTATTTTCTTCAAATTTATTCAAACTTGATATAAAACCTTGAAGGTAGACGGGTAAGGACTAGTGATGGGCATAATCGAATCAGTTGAGAACTCTTATTGTCACGAATTCTTGATTATTGATTGACTCAGCTGGAGCTCTCGATTTCAAAAGATCTGGTTTATCAATCGCTCAAGTACTCGATTTGGAAAGATATTGATTATCAAAGGGTCTCGATAATGCCCATCACTAGTGAGGGCATCAGTTTCAACATTTGCCACAGACATATAAAAATAACAGAAAAATTAAACATCTGGCACTGCTCGCTTTTCACTATCACCCCCCTCCCAAACCAGTATTAAACGACTGAATTCGAAATTTGCCCCCCTTGTCTGACTACGTTTTACATATGCACCTTTGTGAAGTACTGGCGTTATTTTTTTCCTCATTGGAAAAAAAAAACAATGGGATTTGGATCGTCATTTATTTTTTCATTTATTTATAGCGAAATGTTTCTGCCAATTACTTTTTTTTTAAATCATGGATATGCAGTACATATATGTTACTGCAAAACACCAAAATTAAAGAATGTCGACTTTTACTGACGATTCACCAGAAATATTAAGTATATCACCGAGACTTTGGTATGTGTATGTTGATATGCAACTGACTAGTGTTGATATTTACCAGATTTCAGACTTTCACAATTTACCTTTTTAATGGGAGTACAATGCATGTCATACTAGGAACTTATGCCGGGGCCATGTAGTAAGTTTGATGCATTTTGTTATTGTACCATAATGCGCAAGTAAATGCAATTTTAGCAAATAATTGAAAAATACTAGCCTAGAATTGAGATTTTATATTAGTAAGATAGTGGACGTTAAACAAATTTACTCACTTTCAACAATCCCTTTTCTTTTTCTTTCTCAACTAGTATAGAACTAACTAGTAAAATTACAACAATGAAGAGAATTTAATTATAATTTCTCATCACAGTCGTAATTCAACTTGTATTGTTGTTCAGCCGGAAAAAAAATTCCGTTGATTTCTTCAAAACGACGAAGTAGTATAATGACTATGCAGAATATTATGCCATCAAGTATTAAGTCATAATTAAAATAAGTACTCGCATTTGTGGATGAAAACAATGTTAAATTGAAGAAGTATCGCATATTTTAAGTAAATAAAAACCAATTTTACTTCCAATGTAAAATGAAGGCTACTGCGAAAATGCTATGGTAAACAAAAAACGAGTCTTGCATCGAGTTGCCAATTTAGAATTGAAAATTTTCAACAATAACATTCCATTAATTCTAAAATCAACTTTGCATTCAAAACAGACACCATTGATGTTTTTCTGCACTTGCGAGAGATTTTCCAGACTTACAAGAGCTCGAGAGCAATTGCAAATTTTGCGAGGGAATCGGGACTGAAGACAATTGCAATGTTACACTTGAATTCAAATTGGGGAAATAGCGATCGCATCGGTGCATTGCGATCGGCCGTGTTTCACTTGAATCCCTGTGTAAGCCAGCTGTTTGCCAATTGCAGTTATTTGCAAATTAGTATGTAGTTATATATGGGTCATTCCATGTCAAGTGATCCAAAATTTGGGAAATTTTTTCCCTCACCCTTTTGGATTTCTTTGAAATTTGGTCTCATCGATTGTACCCTTCGAGGTAATCAAAAGTCCAAATTTTTAGATTTTTATCTCTATTATTTTTTTATTTATGACACTTAGATTTTTCAAAAAAAACCCTCTTTTTTTTCATGGATGTGTTTGAACATAAAATGGACGATAACTCAGCACCAAATATAGATAGAAAGATTTGGTAAAAAGCATTTTAAAGTACATTAGTTGCTGTTTAATTGGATGTGCAACATGACTAATTTAAAAAAAATTTATTTTTTAAAATATGAAATTTAAATTTCAAATTTAAATTTCTCAGAAAAAGTATAATGAATTTTTTTTGAAAAATTCTCAAAAATTTGTGTGTATTGTATCTTTATTTGTGCAAAGTTTCAAGTTGGGATCTCAATAGGATCATATTTTTATGAATTTTTAAATAAAATTTGACTTATGAAGTAATGACATTTTTCAGATTCTAACTAGTTAAATATGGGGTTTTCTTACTGGGGATGGTCTAGTAAGTAGTAATTGATCATGATTATGCTTGAAATGAGCTGACATGAATTTGCAGATTGGTAAGCTCCCCCCCCCCCCACCACCACCACTTTTAATTTTTTTTTTCAAAACATTTCGAAAATTAAAATTAAATAAATAAATAAATAAAACAAAATAAATAGTAAACTTATTAAACGTTGGTAAATAATCTTCTTTAAAAACAAGAAAAAGCCCCCCCCCCCCAGCACCACCACTTTTATTTTTTTTTTCAAAACTATTTTCAAAACGCAAAAATAAATAAATTAATAAAATAAAACAAAATGAATAGAAAGCGTATAAAAAGCTGGTAAATGGTCTTCTTTAAAGCAAGACGAAGGTACATTCCCCCCCCCCCCCACCACCCACACATACGATTAACACTATAATAGTATCACGCCTCACCTGACGCTTTTTTTTTGGACCAAGTGTTTCTTTTTCAATCCGAACTTCACAAAATTTACTTGATTAATTCACTATCTGATAAGGAAAGTTATGATTCATTTCATCCCCTACCCCTGCTCCAACTGTCAATTTTTGGAGGGAGGAAAGAAATAGTTTGCCCCCAAGATCATAGCAAAATAGGAGTGTTTCCCCCCATTTTGTTTCATTCTTTTCACACTAAACTAAAAATCAATCCAAGTATCAGATCATATGTATATCCGCATAAAACTGTCTTTCTACAACATTTGGAGTGCGGCGGTCTTCTTTTCTTTAATGCTAGTTTTCTTTTTAGTTTCAGTTGTGAAGGAGAGCAATGCAGCGAGATCTATTTATGCATATATTAAAAGCAGTTATAGATCAAACAAATTTTGCTGGTTTGAGCATAACCTTCCATGTTGTTAAGCTTCATTCCAGATTGCTCTTCCCCCTCCCTTTCCCCCTCCCCCTATCGTCCCACTTTTCGAAAGAAAAAAAAAGCTGCAAATGAGTGGCTCTATTTGTCTGTTAAAGTTTTTCTGACTTTTAGTTTTTATGACGCCCCCCCCCCCATTTATAAGCCTTAGTCACTGCTGATGTTTAGCAGCGTGCATCCCAGCTTATTATGATTATAACTCTTACGTGCCAGCTTTTTTCTTTTGTTTTTTTTAAATACAGTTTTGAAAAAAAAAAAGATAAAAAGTGGTTGTGTGGCAGGGGGGGGGGGGGTACCAATCTACAAATTCATGTCAGCTCATTTCAAGCATAGTCATGATCAATTACTACTTACTAGACCATATCCTTAGTAAGATAACCCTATATTTAACTAGTTAGAATCTGAAAAATGTCATTATTTCATAAGTCAAATTTTATTCAAAAATTCGTAAAAATATGATCCCATTGAGATCCCAACTTGAAACTTTGCACAAATGAAGATAAAATACACACAAATTTTTGAGAATTTAAAAAAAAAAATTCATTATACCTTTTCTGAGAAATTTAAATTTAAAATTTAAATTTCATTTTTTTAAAATTAAACATTTTCTGAAATTAGTCATGTTGCATATCTAATTAAACAGCAACTAATGTACTTTAAAATGCTTTTTACCAAATCTTTCTATCTATATTTGGTGCTGAGTTATCGTCCATTTTATGTTCAAACATCCATGAAAAAAAGAGGGTTTTTCGAAAAATCAAAGTGTCATAAATAAAAAAATAATAGAGATAAAAATCTAAAAATTTGGACTTTTGATTACCTCGAAGGGTACAATTGATGAGCCAAATTTCAAAGAAATACAAAAATGTGAGGGAAAAAACTTTGGATCACTTGACATGGAATGACCCATATGTGATTGGAGCAAGTGGTCCTATTATTTTTTTTAATGTAAGGAAAGTCCTTGTAAATTAAAAAAAAAAAAGCAGGTCGGAGTCGGTAAGTTTTCAAGCGACTCCGACTCTTCAACTCAGAGTGAGAAGCCCTGATAATTTTAATTAGCTTCAAGAATTTAGAAGCAGTTTTATTTTGAAACTAGTGGTACCCGCACGGTTTTGCCCGTAGTAGAAAATTAAAAGGTCATTTGATTAGCCTGTATATTTACAAATAATGGATGATGATTTTCTCGCCAATTGGCTATGTTCATTCGCTCTTCCTATGTTACGGTTCCACGTCGTGATAATTTCGTAATTTACTAGTCCATCTTATGATAATTTTGCTCCGGAAAATGCTCTTAAAATTGAAATAGAAAAAGAACAAAATCGAATTTTCCAAAAATCGCTTCGAGGTGCACACTTTTATGCTACAAACTAACTTTGTACCAAATTTCCTGAAAATCGGTCGAACGGTCTAGGCGCTATGCCCGTCACAGAGATCCGGACAGAAATCCAGACAGAGAGACTTTCAGCTTTATTGTTAGTAGAGAAATAAGAGATGCGCAGTTATTGAATACTTATAGTCTATTATTTTTATTGAAGATAAATTAGCATTAGGTAATTTTATATGCTTCAAAAAATAAATGAAAACCCATGTAACAAATAGCACTTATTACAGAATTTGTCTTTTGCGCTGAAATAAGTTCAAATTCGAAAAACGGGGCTTTTAAACTGCGAAATCAGCATGCAATCGCTGATTTAAAACGAGTCTGATTGAGGAGCATAACGTACTTTTCGAGCGCAGCGCCATCTGGATTTTCCTCAGATCTGACCTCACTTTTTCTCCGTCGATCGGACTACGCTTTGCGAAATGGAAAGATTGGGCGCCGCAGATTGGGCGCCCGGAACATTGGGCGCCGGGAACTTTGGACGCCGAGCACTTTGGGCGCCGGGAACTTTGGGCGCCGAGCGCTTTGGGCGCCGGGAACTTTGGGCGCCGAGAACTTTGGACGCCGAGCACTTTGGGCGCCGTGCACTTTGGACGCCGATCACTTTGGAAGCCGCGCACTTTGGGCGCCGGGAAGCGAATTTTGAAACCCTCAGTTACAGTGCATTGGCGAAATTCGAAAGCTACCAAAATGGTTGGCGAGAATTTCGCAGTGCTGCTCTTTGCGGAGCGCAATGCTGCTTATGCTCTGCGCAAGGCCGCTGCTTGCAACCTGTGTTTGAAAACAAAGTTCATTATAATAGTCGCGATTGTCATTGTCATAAAGTTCTGTATTTTTTAAATCTCTTAACGATATTCTTGGTCTAATTAAACTATTATTTGAACACAAGATGAATCAAATTTTTAAATGTTGCAAGTCGTGGAATTAGTTAAATTTTGTATTGAGACTTATAAATTTTATTTACAAATGCTCCGTGTGCAGTCGTGAAAGCTTGGCTTCATCTTCATACGTTATGGCTTTTATATTTTAACTCGTATTATATTTAGTATTTTGCACAATTAATTTGAAAAATCCTTTGAAACTTATGTATTATCACATACAATCTTATTTTGTGAAACAACCACGAATTTGGTTAGCCGTACTAAAAAGTTGTTATATTGTTGACTAATATAATGTAAAAAATATATGGATTTTTTGGGCTATGTTTGTCACTTCTTTTAGTTCAGTATTGGTTCAATGTATTTTAATTCGTAAATATACTTCAGTTTGATTCTTCTGTGTGTTGAAGTTATGCATAATTCAAACTGCAGACGATATTCCTTTTATATTTTCGGAAAAATATGAAAATGCATTTTACTTATGAGTTAAAAACTGGTTGGGTTGTGGAACAGTCAAAAAATGTTAAGAATTTTTCCTCCTTTCCAGCAATCCTACTGGTGATTAAAATGTTAAGGTTGAAAATAAAGAATGATAACGGAATATCCCATCAATTTATTTTAAATACTAATAAAATCTCGGTTGTGTTTCTTTAAAAATACCCTATATTGTCCCCTCAAAGCAACAATAAGATATCTTAGTGTTATATCTGGGATTAGATATCTTACTGTTGTTCTGAAGCTACGATGTATTTCGGTTTTGCATTAAAAAAATCCGAATTTAGACCAGAATATCTAGGACAGCATCAAGACAAATAAAAAAGAAAATTAATTTGAATTTTGACATCTTGAATTCAAATTATGTTTTTCGCACTCACGAGTGTGCGTATGTAGGTGTGTGTGTTTGTGTGTAGAGGGGCATGTGTGTGTAGGCGTTTGTGTCTGTGTGCTGGCATAAGTGTGTGGGTAGTTGTGTGTATGAATGTGTGGGTGTGTGTAGGCATATGTGCTTGTGTCTGTGTGCAGGCATGAATGTGTGGGTAGTTGTGTGTATGTATGTGTGTGTAGGTGTATGTGTGTGTAGTTGTGTATGTATGCGCGTGTGTGCAGGACATGGATGCAACCTGGAGATGGCTTTCGCAATAGGAGCAGCATCGTGAGGAGCCGGTCGACGGTGATGGTGCAGGGGATGGCGTTGGGAAAATAAAATGATAGAGAGCACGCCAAAAGCAGTCAAATGGAAGCAATAAGTAATCGTGATTGCTCAAAAAATAAAAAATTCTAAAGATGCAGTGGCAGATCTACCATGTTGCAAAATTGTAAGGGGTTCCCAGGACCATAAGGCTATATAGATAATTAAAAATTGCAGCCTTTTTTTATATTTTTTAACTTAGTTCTATGATAGACAAAGACTTAATTAACTTTTTAGAGATATCAATATTTTGAAATTTACGAAACTAAACAATGAGATGGGCTGGTCCTCTCTTGAAAATGGAAAATGATAGAGCTTCGTTGACGGTCTTCAATGCAATCCCTTTTGGACAGCGACAGCGACCAAGGGGTAGACCAAAAACGAGATGGGTCAACTGTGTGGAGACTGATTTTGATTTCATTAAAATCAAAAACTGGAGGTCAACGACAAAGAGAAGAGCAGCCTGGCGGGATCTCTTGAAGAAGGTCAAGGCTCGCAATGGGCTATCCAGCCAATTATGATGATAATTATAGACAAAGGGTTCCCCAAAAATATATTTCAACTGGCCCCTTAAGCCCATAAATCAGCCACTGAAAACTGATCTTCTGGTAACTCTGAAGTAATTTGAAGTGAATATTTACCAAATACTTAAACTACCTATAATCTGTGAAAAAGTAATTGTTTCTTATTCACAGTAGTTATTACAACTGGCTAAAATCACATTGGTTTGTTCAAGACATGAATAAGTACAGAAATTCTTAATTTCTTAGAATTCCTGAACTGCTAACAATTCGTATAAGCAGGCTTGTCATTTCGAATTTTTCCAGGGTTTGAGGGGTGAGGGAGGGTGTTTACTCAATGCAAATTTTATTGCAAAAATTACAACCCCTCATATGTAACATTAAATTCTCAAAGCTAGGGGTGAGGCAATGAGGAACCTGCATGCATTTTTTTATTTTTTAAATGAAAATTTAAGCCATTTTATAACGATAGACACCGATTTCAGTTCATTAGGAATGCTAGTTATTTTTTAATTATTTTTTAAAGTCTCCCGATTAGCCCCGCCCCCTTAGTTTCCCGATCTCCGCTGATGACGTCAAGATTCATTCCCGCTCCCCGCTCCTTCTGGCACTGGACGCACGTGCGTGTATAGAATATCGCTAGCATTCTCAAGATGGGTACACGCCAGTGGTACACGCACAAACTGACGAACTGTAAGTACTATACTTTACCTCATTGAAATATTCAGCATCGTACATAACAAGTTGAATATTTTTAGAGTACCAATAGATAAAAATAGTGCAATGCCATCAACACTATTAAAGAGAGAGAGAGAGAGAAAAAAAACTAAACTGTGTTATTCACTCTTCTATTGCAAAAGTTACTTTACAGAAACTAACAGAATTCTATATTAATTATATAAAATTGTTTTACTTTTTACAAAAGCTATCCCTGATCACTTCTCTCTCTTTTTTTTTAAAAAAATTCTTCGAATTGAAACGAGTTTATTTTCTTTGAGGATAGAATGTTATTTTTCATGTATTGATTTATTTCATTTTAATCTGCTTCAACTATTGCATTCAAAACAATTATTGAAATCAAAAGTCTCGATTTGAATTTTGAGTAATTTTTAGGATTAAAAGAAAAAAAGAAATGAAGAGGCTTTTTGAATGATTTGCATCTCCAGTCTTCAAAATTCATGAATAAAAATAATAATGAATAAATAAAATACTTTAATTGCAAACAATAAAAATGAGGAAGAAACGTATTGAAGAAATGATAAATTCTCAAAATTTTTAAATTTAAAATAATATTTCCTTTTTACTTCAAAACATATTGAAAGAAGTAGAAAATTCGAAAGGAGTTACAATAAAGATTAATATAGTTTTCATTTATTAATTTGTAATACTTTCCTCTGCTCTAACTTCTGCGTCCAAAACCCGAATCGTACGAAGACGTGACGTTACCCTCCCCCTCCCCCATTCGACCAGAAAAATTAAGCTGGTTCGTTGTAACTTCAATGCACAATAGACGAACGTCTTCGTAATTTAATTGGTAATGAATAAAAATCTGAATTATATAGGTAGTTAAAAAAGTAGCAAATGAAACTTTTATTTATATTTATTAAGTGTTAGCTTTTCAAAAACAATTTTTGAAAAAAGGAATACTGTTAAAAAATTAAATTAAATTTATCTGTAAACTGTCACTACATCAGATAAGAAAGAAGCAATCAAAAATTAATTCACTACGCATTTAAATCAATTTGAAAACATGTATAAGCATTTAAAAGCACAAAAATAATGAATATTAATTAACCTAACACATTATGTGTTATTTTTCGGATCAATAATATCAATTTGAACTGGCCAAAATTAAAAAAAAAGATATAAAGAGAATGGAGTTGTTTCCGAAATTTATAAGAAATATTTTTTCCTGAAAGAGCATGCTTAAAAACATAGGATTTGACCATTTTTTAAATAATTTGACAAAGTTTAATATTCTTAAAAATTATTTTAATCGTTGCGCAGATTCAATTTCCTTTTTTTACGCTTCTGCACATGATATCACAAGTGATGAAATACCATTCACTGATGCCATTACCGCAGAGCACAATATATAATTCGCTTCTAAATTATCATAACCTGGAAACGTGCTAGACAGCAAGCGTAAACTTTCAGTGCGCCAGTGGAGTGCGCGCCAAAGTTCATCACTTTTGATGTTATAGAGACCACGCCTTGTTTTAAAAATCGGACGTTTTGAAAAAAATTATAAATTTAATGTTTTGAAAATAAAAGATTTTCCTGGCTTCGTGTTATTTCTTTTTCATTCTATAAACTTCAGTGATTAAAAGTAGTACTTTTGACTGATTAAACAACCCCACTAGGAAAAAAGCAGTGCGTTAATTTGACAAACAAAGGTAGAAAACAGTAAAGTTGATATCTGCTTAATGTTATAAAGTATTAAATTAAGAAGGTTTATTCCCCCATATTCCATGCGGGGAGAGGTATCTGCCTAGCTTGACACTAGCAATTTGTTTGATATCTTCTCAATTTATTTTTTGAGTTTCATTATTTTTCATGGCTAAAATGGCAAGTAGTGTTCATTTGCTCTGCCTCATTAATGAACACAAATACTGTTTTATGAATGTCAGCATCTTTTGCAAGCTGTGACAGTCACTCAGGCCTGATTAAGGCACATGTCTACTAGGCCCTGGGCCTGGGGTCAATCTTCCTAAGGGGCTTCGAATTTTTAAAAAACCTATGCCCAGCATTAAAAAATCATGTATTTTTGTGAAAATGAAAAAAAAAACATGAATTATGTTTTAAGTAAATGTTAAACATTATTTTGCGTTGACTTAAAGTGATAGAATAGAGAGGGGGGGGGGGCTTCCTAAGCATTGTAGGCCTTGGCCTCAGTTTTAGTTAGTCCGGCCCTGCAGTCACTGGCACTGGTCTAATTTGTAAAATTCTGAGTGGTATCCATAAATATAGAAATAGAATTTTTTCATTTTTGTTTTCTTTATTAATTTTTAAATTTTACTTTAAAGTGATTTTATTTTGAATTAGTTAATGATGTACAGCTCAAAATGAATTTTTCAAAGGGGGGGGGGAGGGTTGTGTCTCAATAAACCGTACGCTTATGGCATATAGAGGGTCAATAAATGCTCTGTATTTAATTTATTGTGTAAACAATTTGAAGTAATTTACTTGTGAATAAAATATTGATGTTTAATTCAAAGTCAGTTTTCTTGTTGTCGGAATTTCGGGGGTTGAGGGTGGGTGATTCAGCTAAGATATACACCTCTTCCTCTTCTGAAGATCAAATAAATAAGATCACCTTTGTTTTCAATAAACAACGGCAAACCACGCTGCGTTCCTATCCCCTTCGTTTCGACTCCTTCGGAACTGGTTCTATTGTAACCCAGGGACTGAATCTTGACGTTGTGCATGCTCCTCCTCTTTTTGTGTCACGTGAGTTTCGTTCCGTTTTTAGCTATTTTTAAGCTGTAATTTTGAATTGAATTCTAAGAAAATACTCAGCAGACAATGAAAAAAGATTTAAAATATACACTTTTTTATACGACATAGGAAAAAAAGAATATTTTTGAACAAAAAAGATTTTTGGGCTCACAAAGACCTGTCATGTCAATGAAGTTTCAATGCCATCAGAACATAAACATGCAAGATCTATATAAATTTAATAAATAAAACTGGACTGGTTTTCGACAAATTTAAGCTATTGTGATCAAGGATAGTAGTGAAGTGATAGTGTTTCTAATGTTATCCTTATGCATAAAATTTAGTCCTCTTTTCAGAATTTTGCTACATAATACTAAATATCGTGCATAAAGACTTGGGCACATCCAGATGGTATCGAGAAAGAGCAGATGTGTCCCTTTTTAAAAATAAAAAACATTAAAAAAAACAAGGTATTTCTAAAAATTAATTGATTGATGGTTGTTTCAATTTCAAGTTTTTACGGGCGAGTTTGGCACTAAAAAAATTCAGTGCACCTTCAAACATTTATACTGCAGTAGGCAGATAAATGGCAGTATCTGCAGAAAGTAGTTTTTCGAGATATTTGAAGCAACTTGTTTTATATTCAATACTAACAATAGGGAAATGTTGGAATAAGGCGTTTTTTTGCACTTTTTTTCAGCATGAAAAAAATAAGCAAGCTTGTAAATTAAAGCTAACCTATAACAGGCGACAAAAATGCAAAAACATTAAAAATTTCAGATACTTCTCCTTCGGAAGTTCATTGAAAAGGGAAAGTTAATGGTCTTTTGTTAAGTTGAAACCGCCATGGATGTAACACAGGGTAATACAGCATCAAGAACACTTCCCTTTTGCAAACTCCCCATAAAAAAAGTCATTTCTTTTGTAAAAGTGTGTTCTCAAAGCCAGATTTAAGGGAGGGCAGGTGGGGCTACTGCCTCGGGGCCTCCACAACAAAGGGGCCCCCACAATAAAATTTTTACAAAATATCCTAACTTTCACGGGTCAGCAAGTTTTACGTTTTTTCTCCCAGACATGTTTTTTTTTTTTTTTTGTATTTCTACAAAGAATGCTTGCACAAAAATAATATTATTATCGATATATCAGAAAGCCCTGATTACAAGTATCCATTTACTATCAATTTTTTATTTGATCGAGCATTTCAGTGGCAATATATTTTTCTATTCATTTAATTCGTAATTTGTACCTATGAGTTAAAGAGAAATAAAGTAAGTAAAAAAAATGAAAATGGTTAACTTTGCAGGTCATCCTTACAACTTTTCGCTTCTTAAGCTCAAAAATTTAAAAATTATTTGACGAAATGACTTAAATGGAAATTTTTTAAATCGAAATATCGGATATATACATATATATCAAAATATTCGGATGTATATCAAAGTATCGGATATTTTCGAAAATATGATCTTTTTGAACCCTGATTAGGGACCTCCACTCCTTCATAGCCCCGAGGCAACCACACTTCCAAATCTGGCCCTGTGTGTTCTAATGAGACCTTTGTTTTGGGAAAAGTTTTATTAAATGTATATCTAGTGAAATCTAAATAATGAATAAAATTCTATATCATTCATATATTCTAATGATAGTTAATTTAATTGAGAAAGTTGCGCTTTACGCGCTCCTCCTCATGAGCAAATGTAAAAAATGACATTAATTAAATTTAAAAAAAAAATCCAATTGGTATTATACCCCAGCAAAATCAAAAGAATAGATGCGTGTAACTCATACATGCACATTCAAATATACGCACCTATTAAATTAATATTTTTTGACACCTTTAAAATGTTTTACAAAAGTTTGGTACTTTCAAATTCAAAAAAAAAAAAAAGTATGTTTTGTATGTGATAGGTATTTAACATTTGTAGGGAAGTCTGTATTGTTTTGAAACAAATGATGTTTGCAATAACTACAATAAAAATAAATACTGCAGTTAAAGCACTGAGGTGGTGCGATTCTTCAAAAATAATACAGCGTTTACATATAATACAGTAAACTTCCGATTATCAGTGGGTTGGGTGTCACAAGTGCCGCGGATAATAAAAATCGCGGATAAACCCCAAGAAGGCTAAAATGAGGGACAATAAGGTAAAAATTGTCCTCCCACAAAAATATAGTTGCATTGATGCGTTAATACTTTCTTCAAACTGAAAATTTATACAGTAAAGTAAAAAAAAAGTTTTGTGTTTTTGCACAACGGAACTTACATAAAAAAAAGAACAAGTGTATGTATTATAAAGAAAGTACTGTCTGTCTTTCACGAGAAAAGCTCCCACTGTCAAGTCTGAGCTCATCTACTGCCGGACGGAAGAGAAGAAACGGACTTAGTTAATTTTCTACCCTGTTCGCACTGCAACATTTGATCCTGGTTACCGCTGATCCGAGTTAAAGTTAACCCATTTCCCTTTTCTCACTGTTCGCATTAGCTACCGCTGATCCGGGTTAAAAATACTCTAGAACCAGTTTTTAAGTGAGAAAATTGACTGGTGTCGAGAGTATTCTAAAGTTTGTTTTGGTTTTGCTTCTCGAAGTTTGCTGCTTAATATGATGCACTCGCTTAATTTGAGAAGTGTTAATTCTTTGGGCAAAAACGACAGTTCGTGGAGTATAATGTCTGATGAAGAGTGGGCGAAGAATTTTCGCATCGGGAAAAACTTTATGCTTCCCTGTGCGAAAAACTTATGTTTATTGGCCGCCAGGATACAAATTTTAAATACTGCATACCAGTTGAAAAAAAGATAGCGTTATACTCTATTATTTTTCCCAATAAAGATGTGGAGTTAAGGAGTGGACATTTAAGGCTTTAAAAAATAGAAATGTAACAGTTTTTTACACATACACTGGATATACACTTTCTGTTTTCCTAACACCGGTAAGATATTTTAATATGGACCTGAAACTGTGATCATCAAGCATAGCTGCAAGAATTGCATTCATTTGAAATCAATACAAAAGACTTTAAAAAATTATGTGCACTACAGAAAAAATGAGGAAAATAAATTCCTTATTTTCATGTTATTTCTTTTTTTTTCATTGATAATAAAAAACTAGTTCGAATAAGCGTTTATGTGTTATGCACGAACAAAAACAAAGAACCAAATAATTAATAGCCCAATTCTTAGCGAAAAATAATAAAAAGTAACTAAATGCAAAAGTAAGATTTCCATACATGTTTCTTCGTTTTAAATGTGCAAAATAAAGTAGTAGTTTAAATGGTAGCCTAAATTTAAAAAAAAGTTTGTATACACAAAAGTTCATTTCTCCTCAATTAAGTATGATTGATTATTTGCATCGTATGAAAGAGAAAAAAACAAAAATCACAGTCATGTTATAATGATTTATTAATACATGTGATTTAATAAATTAACACGTAAAAAACACAGATAAAAAAACAACTATTGGCACAAACCTGTAGAGTTTCATCAAGTTTTCAATTTTTGTTTTGATTTCCTCCGCACTGCGGATGATAAACAGCGACATTTCTTTGCTATTTTTTTCAAAACTCAACCGATTTCTTTTTGACTTATTCAAATCGAATAAGTTTTCTTCCCACATTTGGATCAGGAGCTTTGTCCATTAACAAATGAAACTACTTGATTTTTTGTTGCATGCTTTGCTGTTTAAAGTTGATAGAATTTGTCGAAATCAGAAATAACAGTAGAACTGCAGCCAGGCTCTTGATAAATTTAAAACTGTCTATCAATTCAAAATATCTTTTAAAAACATTCTGCAAAACCCCGCTGCACATCTCCCAAGTCTCATATCATGGCCAACAGCAAAAATGTCAGTGAGTTAGAGTACTACAATGGTACTAGCATGTTTTTTAAATTATATTTGTTCCTTTTTCAACATTATTAATTGAGAGAATCTCAAAATTTGCGAACAACGATTGTTGTTCGACAAGAGGCTATATCCGCCTAGTCGGGAACTAGGGCCCCAGTTTGGAATCTGAGAAATTATTGAAGTTTTATTGAGCCTTGGCTCTCTGCGGCCATGCACTTGCCAAAAAAGTAGTTATACAGAATTAGTTTCAATAATGTAAAACATTTTGCAAATTTAGAAAATTTCCTGTGAATGGCATTTGCCTCTTCGTATGTATTATCCAGAGCTGGCTGATTTCGCTCTTTTCTAACCAAGTCCATTTTCCTTGAATTTTACTTCCTAGTTTATGTTTAGCTTAAATTACTTAATTTTGCATACATTAAGATAATGCAGCATCAATCGTTAAATATTCAATATTTCAGTTCCTGTATTCTATCTTAGAGGCATATTCAACTAGATTGTGTTCGAATTGATTAAATTCTGTCGACCAGTAGTAGCCAGAAATTTACTTTTATGTGGGGAAAAATAAATTTCTGGCTGTGCTGTTGGTAAGTACAATTGATCGTATTTGATTTCATCTAATTCTGTTACAGTTGAGTATGCCCCGTAATCTAACATTTGAAAAATCGCTATCGATTTCGTTCATTGTGCCTTGTTTCGTTAGACATTAAGGATAATAAGAGCCCCTATAGCAAAAAAAAAAAAAAAAAGATTAAGAGGACTGAGACAAGACTGAATTAATTCTGAAATAAAATGTAAAAAAGCTTTTCTAGCTGGCCCAGTAAATGCATCAGTAAGAGTCTAAAGCTGCTTTTCCCCCCTTAATCAGCAAGAATGTATCGCTGTCCCATTTCTGCCCTACAGAAAAAAGATACTGGAGAATATTCTCAAGTCAATAAGTGATTAAAAATAAGTTGATACATAATGGTTTCCAACAAGTAACAAATAATACTTTTTCATGAAGAATCACTAATGATGACTAATTTAGGCAATTGCACTTGTTACGATTTGCAAAGTAACGATTCTGTCTCGACACCATGCTATTATCCTTCCCTCTGCAACATCACCACTGTTAGTACTTAGCAGGAAAAGCTTTATCTTTCTACTTCTTTACTAATAATAAAGCTGAAAGTCTCTCTGTCCGGAGGATGTGACGCGCATAGCGCCTAGACCGTTCTGCCGATTTTCATGAAATTTGGCACAAAGTTAGTTTGTAGCATTGGGATGTGCACCTCGAAGCGATTTTTCGAAAATTCGATGTGGTTCTTTTTCTATTCCAATTTTAAGAACAAAAATATCATAAGATGGACGAGTAAATTACGAAATTTTCATAACGTGGAACCGTAACACGGGCACAAGCCAATTGGAGAGATACGAAATTATCATAACGTGGAACCGTAACATGGGTAGAAGCCAACTGGCGAGAAAATTCACCATACATTATTTGTAAATATGCAGGCGAACCAAAAGACCTTTTAATTTTTCTATTACGGGCAAAGCCGTGCGGGTACCACTAGTTTTGATACAAAATAAAATGAAAATTTTAATAGGGGAATGTGGGGCAAAGTGAAATGGTTATTTTAAAAAACATATGGGCTATATTATAGTACTAGTGGTACCTGCACGGCTTTTCCTGTAGTAAAAAAATAAAAGATCTTTTGGTTCGCCTGTATATTTACAAATAATGTTAGGTGAATTTCTTGCCGATTGACTTGCCCATGTTATGGTTCCACATTATGATAACTTAGTAATTTACTCGTCCTTCTTATGATAATTTTGCTCCGGAAAATGTTTTTAAAATTGGAATAGAAAAAGAACAAAATCGAATTTTCTAAAAATCGCTTCAAGGTGCACACTCTCATGCTACAAACTAACTTTGTGCCATATTTCATGAAAATCGGCCAAATGGTATTAAACATTTTGTGTGATCCATATTTCTAATTACCGTCAGGGCCGTCGTTTGGGTGAGGATACCGGACCTATAGTACCGGGACCCGTAGCTTTGAGGGGCTCGCATGTCATAAAACTGTTTTTCAAATAATAATGTTAATAATTCCATCAAAAAAGTTATGCTACTTTCTAAAAAAAAAAAACTTGCATTACATTACCATTTCTCGATAGTATAAATATAAATGAAATGCTCTTGGGCAACGAAAAAATAGCAAAAGTTTTTGAGTACAATGGGAGCATAATTTCTTAAAACTAGAGTCGCATATGGTATTCTACTTAGAACTGATCAAAGCGAAAACCAACCTGATAAACCTAAACCGCCAGAAGCGAATACAAAGGTGGTGGTGGGTAGAAAAAGGCAAATGTAATATGTATGTGTGATAATAATTTCAACACTTCATTCAATGATATTTCGATTTATCTTACAAGTGCCTGAGTCAAGTTTTCTTTAATTTGTACAAAAAGAACTTTTTATTTCAAAATCAGATCTTTTCCCTTGGTCCGTCCAACTTCGCCTTACTGAAAATTCATAGTTACTTTGCTTACCTCAGACATGACAAATTATCCAATTTTTACACAATAAAGGTACACTATTTGTAAATATATTTTTATGCTAACTTCAAATTACAATTTTAAAATTTACATTAAAATTTAAATATTCAGTTATAAGCAAGTAAACGATGCAACGTCACATATGAATGCAATTTTAAACTATTCATTTTGAAGTTCTTAAGTGTGTGAGGGAGATTAAATTAAGCAGACGGGCATAAAATTATGCATTGGGCGATAGGGGCTCATGGGGAGGGGGAGGATTAAAATTTGCCATTGGGGCGCATTTTTGGTAGCGGCAGCCCTGATTGCCATCAAAGTTTTAGAGTCAAAAGAGAGAATTTTTTTTACCGAAAATGACTTGTTTTCAATTTAATACTGGAAAATGCAAAGGTGGTATGGTTTTGCAGTAAAACTTGGTTTGCTGCATCTTGCAGATTACGGAAAAGGTTATTCAGCTGATGGGTGTCCTTCATTACACTAAAAGATATTTAAGGGTCCTAGCATTCAGTCTCCGTCTAAAGCGACAAAAAACTGTCTTTTGAAATTGTCCAACGGTGGCATATCATCAAGAGACTTTCAATCTAGGAATCATCCCCCAACTTGTATCTATGGATATACAGTGAAAAAAGTTTAACATGATAACTCTTAACAGAAAATATGGTTAACACGAAATGATATTGTAGTCTGGACAGAGTACTGTGTAATTTAATTCAATTCTTTTAACACGAAAATATATTTTGGTCAATTCAGTTTGTTAAACTTTTTCACCGTATTTCAAAATCTTTTTTCCCCCCGCCAGAAATTTTTATAGTCTAGCACGTCCAACTACTTTTTCATGTCACAGGAAAGTGTAATAAAGTATAAATCCAGATCCTATGAAACTGAATTTCGTGTAATCCGAACAGTCATTTAGATGTACATACTGTATAAAAAAAAAAGTGAAAAAATGTGCTATGTATTTTGTAGGCCTTTATTATGGTGTCAATAACAGCAAGTTGGGGTGATTGTAATTTTTACTGTGTACAGTATAGGTATCTGGTCTCAATTTATAGTTCATTTTGTTTAACTATTACTATCATTAATTTGGACAACCTGTACACTGCAAATAATCGGTACACATTTGAAACTCTTTAAGTGTTCCAGTTGCCTGAATATGTGCTAAAATGTATTTCGAATGTGTTATGTACAAAGAAATGAAGCTGAAATGTTTTACTAATACGTTCCGTTATAAAGAAAACGTTCCAAAAGTGCACCGAATGTGTTTTACTGGGAATCTCTATTCAGCCGAAGTTTGGGAATACACTTGAGAACACATCGCGTGCAGATTTGAGAGTGCTTGTGAAATCACTGCTTTCTTTGCTACGCCATGTTTGTAAACAATCTGGATCGGCCGCAATCATTTTCGTGATATTTTTGAATGCTCAAAAGGTACGCCACTTTCCTTTTTTATGTTCTTTACAGATAATTTTTGTATTTGTACATTTACTGAGCTTCATACTTTTATTTTAAATAAACTAATAGTTTACCATACCGCTTAAGTTTTGAAATAAAATGAAATCCTGTGTTTTAAAACTGTGTGGTTACGTTAAGACTAACGTGTTACGATTCTAATTTTGAAACTTGACGATTGATTTAGGGCTCCTGTCCTTATCTTTAGATTTAGAATTTTTTAAGAACATCGGAATGAGAGGTTTAAACAAGGGCTCTTAAACCACAGATTATGACCTAAAAACATTTCTAATGAAGGTCGAAGGGCATTTCTTACGCTGTTCAATTTCAATCTTAAAAAAAAAAAGCATCTCTTTCATCTAAATGCTTTTTATAAGTTCTGTCATCTACCTTTTGTTTTTACAAATATTTCAGGTGATTTTATTTTTCTGGTTAGCAATTTTTTGATACGTTAGTACTTTTGCTTGTAAATATCCCATAAGATCGATCATTTTGTGCACAACTTTTTGGTTTAACAAACCGAAAAAGAATGAATCGCTGGAGGTTCTGCGTCTTAGATTAGGTTAAACTTGAATATGATCAAAATTTACCACAATAGTATGAATGAGATTCGAACCTAGGTCCAGGGATCAAGATTTTTTTAAGTAATGATTTTTGACAAAATATATTGTCTAATGCTTCATATCGATTAATTTTATTTTGAATTTTGAGGATGAAATATTGCGTACCATTTAGTATCTTATTTATGAATAACTAGCCGCCTGCGGCGACCAGCTGGTTCGCCTTCTTACGCCATTCGCCTTTCTGTGCAAGCATCCACCTACGGCGGCTATTTGGCTAACTTGTCATTTACCTTTTTACTTCAAGTTTGACGCCTTCGGCGGCTGTTTAAATAAATTTGGCAGCAGTATTAACAATTCATCTCTATCTTTTTTTGTGCCATTCACATTTTTACGCCAAGATTGCCGCCTTCGGCGGCTATCTACCTTTACGATCTATCTCTAAATTTTCTTATCCATCTCTATTTATTTTAACCTCCCCGCCCATTTCATAATAAAATTAAAGATCAGTCAAAAAACTGCTTTTTTTTTTATTTAAGTTGAGCAAAAAAAAAAAAAAGTTATCTCCAAAATTTCACGTAGTGTGTAAAAAGTAGCATTTGACAAAGAAAAGAAAATCTCTCTGTTTTTATTGAATTCAATGCGCACAACTATGAAATGTTTCGTTTTATAGATGCAGCAAAACGTCCAGCTTGGGAGTGGGGGGGGGATGGAGAAAGAAATAAATGCAATCCCTAAATAAAACAAAAAAAGGAAAGAAAAAAAGCAAGCGCTGCCGGAAAAACCCGTAGTCATCACGTCATAAAATGTAGAAGTAAGCTATATAGTAAAAAAAAAAATGATTAACATTGTTTGCGATTAAGATTCCGTCGTAAATATCGAATCGAAATCCAAGTAGTGACGTCAGAGGCATAAAGGAATGAAGAACCTTTTTTCGACCGATGCGTGGAAAGACATGATGTGTTCAGCATTAAAAAAAAATTGTAAAAAAAAACTATTGCGTATTTTAAAGAAATTTTTTCTTCTTAAGAGGGTGAAATATTTCTACTATTACCAACTTAAATTTTAGAAATGAGGCTTTGATACTTCTCGCAGGATGATATTAGAAAAAAATAAAACCTGGAAAAAACTGCAAATTAAAGGTTTTTCCAAAAATTCGTAAAAAATACAAAAAATGCTCTATCTTCAAAAATTTTTCTTTCATCTTATTGGAAATTAAATTTCCAACACTATAGTACAAAAGATATTTGTGTGGTGCGGTTGGTTCGGTGTCTGTGAGGTAAAAGTACTAAAATATGCAAAAAAACACATGAAACATTAAATAACTTTTTTTCTACTTAAAATATCAAAAATCGAAGCCCGAGGTGCACATCTACGGCAGAAACTGTATATGTATACCAAATTTCATCTTTCTAGGCCTTACCGTTTTCCCGGGAAGCGCGCCACACACACACACACACAAACATCTTATTTTATTATATGTACTAGTCGACGCGTGCGGAACTCCGCACTGTGCTTCGAATAGTTTCATAAGGTATTTCGCTCTTTAAGAATTTCAAAGGAAGAACATTATGAAGAAGAACCGAAAAAAAAAGTAAGCGCAGAAGAGAAGGCATGTAATTTAAAGACATCAGTAACAAAACCTCGCTAAATACAACGTTCTGATAATTTGATCATAGCTCCCCTTTTAATCGTACATATTTTCAATGCAAACATAAATGTCATTAAAAGTGTGGCTGAGTGGTGACTCGTGAAAAAGCAATAATTGTGCATGTGAAAAAACAGGTTGTGGCAAATACAGTCCTGCACATGTCAGCATCTGGCGGGAAAAAAAGAAACATTAAAGAGATATTTATTGGCACGTATTCGAATTGGCGCCATTCTGACTAACAGCCCGACACCCCAACAAACCTAGCAATTGCGCCTTCCTTTTCGAAAGCTATTCATTGAAGGAATGCGTAGTAAAAAACAGCAAAAAAGCTTTTTGCCAAAAAAAAAAAAAATAATAATAATAAGATCATGCATCTGTGTTTTGTCATTAACCAGCATGATACGATTTAAAATTATTCGCAAAGCATGGAATTTGATTAAAGAATGACGAAGATCTCACGTAGCGATTGAAACAAACATTCTAGAGAAGTAATAAATTTGATTGAAAATAAGTGTTTTTGTCTTTGAATATTGAACTATTTCACATAGAAGGTTGCTTTAACCGTTACGGCTTAAATGCCCTCACATGTTTCTCTTTTAATCGAACACTTAAAATTCAAAACCAAAACCAGTTGAACTGAGTCCGTTCTTAAGTGTAATTTTTCGAACGTAGACAAAATGTATTTTTTTTTCAGCAGAAAGCAGAGGAGTAGAAAATAATTTCTTGCTAATGAAGTTGATAATACTTTTAATGCTTTATATCGTATTCGCGCGAATAAAAAATTAAAGGTTTACTGAGTGAAACTCGTAGTTTTAATCGGGCGTAGTATTTTTTCATTTGTACAAAAGGTCGAACACTGCTATTAGAAACATCTACATTTTAGCATATAATAAAAATGTTTTTCTGCACAAAAAGGATTTCTTTAGGTAAATCTAATACTTTTTTATGCTTACATTATGTTGAGTGGTCTGGATGTAGTCAAAGAACACAGTTCGATTAACAATCAACTTATCCGAATGATAACTGTAGCCTGCATAAAGGAGTCGAAACACCAAGTAGCATTCCCACTGCATTTATTTTATTAGGTGTGTATGTTATGAGCACATGTAATGCGTAATACTAATATAAATTTGATATTATGTCGGACAGCCCAAGCTTGCCCGAAGTTCAGATAGTTTATAGCCGAACGCTCTACCGAAAAAAACTTATCAATTAAACCGAACAACTAAGTCCAGTGCTGTTAAGCTTTATTAAAATATAAACACACACACAGGCTATTTTTTTTTTTTTTTTTTTGCCGAAAGCGACGTAAAAAATGGAAAACTGCATTAGAACTTTGCTTTAAAAAATGCATAAGAACTACAGGCAGCATCAAGGTTTTGAAACAGCAAGAGGCGATTTCGAAAACTTGAATTTTCGACAGTAAGTCTTTTTTTCGTCATTGGCCAGCCTGATAAGTTTTAAAATGAGAGGGGATTAATATATAAGATAAGATATTGAAGAAAAATGTTTTTATTTTTGAAAATTTTTACAATTTGTTATCGCAGGCTGCTTAAACCGTTATAACTTAGATGGCAGCACGTGTTCATCATTTAACAGCACGGTTAAAATACAAAATAAATTGAACTATGCTTTCGAATGTAGTAAAAATGTGATAAGCTATTTGTTTTTTAGCAAAAAGAAGAAAAAAATATATATTTTACCCTTCAAATTGAGGTAGTATTTTATTTATTTGTACAAAGAGTCAAAAACTCATTAGAAGAATATATATTTCAATATACGATTTATTATTTTTTTTCTGAACAAAAAAAACAATTCTATTGTAGTCTGAAATCTTAAACCTGTTACTTATATTTTCGCTCACATTGTGCTTTAATTTTCTTTCCAGAGCCAAAGCTTCAAAAAAAAAAAAAACACGTGCAATTTCGAAGTAATTTAGCACAAAACCACGGAATGTTTTCAAATCAGCAAGGAGCATTTCCTTCTCACTTATTCTATTCCCTCATAGTTGATATTCATTTAATTCAGTGTTCATGTAATGCGCGATATTTCTCTAATTGTTTGTTGCAGATTGTCCGGACGTGGGCCCCGAACACGTAATCTCCTGGTTACGAAGAGAACGCTCTGCCGATCAAGCTACTCAGCTCTGCCGGTCATAGCGCAAATTAAAGTTATAAGTTTGACCGAAAACCTTATTCTGGTTCTTTAAAACAGGTTTTTCGGCTAAAAGAAACAATTTTCAGACCTTGGGTCTATTTTTCGTCAGTAGCCAGCACCATAAGCTATAAAATAAGCCGTAAATCAAAGAAATCGATCAAGAATTGAGGGAAATTTGGCGTAGAAACCAAAAACAGGCTACAGAAATAATATATAAGGATAGATCGAAGCCCGAGGTGCACATCTACGGCAGAAACTGTATATGTATACCAAATTTCATCTTTCTAGACCTTACCGTTTTCCCGGGAAGCGCGCCACACACACACACACAAACATCTTATTTTATTATATGTATAGATTAATTTTATTATCTGTTGCATTTAAAAAAATCATGAAATTTGAGCTTCATGATCGATGTTTTGCAGAAATGCCAAGCAAAGTATTGGTTGAATGAATAATCTGAGTTCAAAATATTAGCTAAAAATCTTATTAAGTATCTTAGTCGAATTTCTGAAATCATTAAAGCAATTAGAGCAAACAGGGTGCCTAAAATAAATGTGTGTTTTGCGTACGTACAATACATGTATCGGGTGTCGTGTTCTTAAAAATGGGGTCATGACACAAAAATAGTTAAAACCGCTAATTCAGAAAACAATGCTTAATAGTTTTTTCTTTAATCCCACTTTTTAATTTGCCGTGTGATAAAAAACATGTCAGTAAAAAATTTCACCCTTTATTTCTTTGAAAAAAAAACCTTTATTTCTTTGTAAAACATGTACAACCTGATAACGTAAACACAAAAACATTTTTTTTTTTTGAACCATGAAAAGTTCCATGAAAGACTTAGTAAAAATTGTTGGATAACTAAACGTGATGTCTGTTGCAGTGTAAAAACTATTTCAATTGTAATTTAGTTGTTATATGTTCCATCACATTGAAAGATAGATTAAGAGTAACCACAGACTGAGGAAATAGGAAATATGAGACCTTTTTCTGAGAAAAATGCCGAATTTAATATTAGTAACGCAAGTTTAAGCCATTTTTTCAGTTCTGGAAAGGGCGTAGGGAGATCTTCCTCGGAGATTTATCTATTCTTAAAATATGTTTAAGCTGTCTTTGATTATGTAAAGATGGGGAAAAGTATGGAGAGGGGGGAAGGATACCTCTAGCAAAAAAATTTAAGAATGCAGTTTTAAAACTGTACATTTAGGGCATTTCTAAGGAACTTTGGGTTTTATGTTCCGGGGTTCATTTCAGCTGAAACTATTTTGAAGCTAAAGTGTTAAAAACATTTTTGTGAGGTAACTTGAGGAATAAGGGTATTATTAACCACAATATTTTGAAAATGTTTTTTTTTTTTTTTTAAGTTTAGTTCAAAGCTATCTTTGGTGATGTTAGAGGAAGGAAACTGGTTGGAGGGGGGGGGGGGGGTTCTCCGGAAAATTGTAAAAACTGATGCGTCTAAAACATTTTAGTTATCTTTGATGATGTAAAGAGAAAAGGAGGAGGACAGGTGTATAGGGGCTTTTTTCGGAAAAATTATCATTATAGAAAAAATAGTAGGGGAATGTGGGGTAAAGTGAAATTGCTAAGCTAAGTTTTTTT
Organism: Uloborus diversus; assembly: GCF_026930045.1. Taxonomy (NCBI): domain Eukaryota; kingdom Metazoa; phylum Arthropoda; class Arachnida; order Araneae; family Uloboridae; genus Uloborus; species Uloborus diversus. The sequence continues at coordinate 82,411 of NW_026558752.1, forward strand.
TAAGTAAACAAATTGGAAATTTCTTTTGAAAATTACTTTACAAAGAAAGAACATTGTATTTTATAACAAGACTTGCAATGAAACTTTTTTTTTAAATTCTTGGTAGTAAATTAATGCCCTAAAAAAAAAAAAAAAAAGAAAAAAAGTGGAAATTTTTCCCTTCATTGTTTTTTTATAGAAAGAGTGAAAAATAAAATATTTTTCTAAATGAAAAATCTTCTTTTCACTCATAAAAAATTTATTTGTTCAAATGAATGAGTAAAAGAAGGGAAGAATGAATAATAAAAAGATAATGAAACAATGAATGAATACTTAAATAAATAATATACTTAATACATGAAGAAAAATAAATGACCGTATAAAATATTGAATAAATAAGAAAATGGGTGAAGGCAAGAATAATTAAGTGAATTAATGAATGAGGGAATGTAAATAAATTAATAAATGAATCCGTAAGTGATTTTGTAAATAACACTGCGCGGCAAAAAAAAAAAAAAAAAAAAACTTTCAAAATGCTTCTGACATTTCGTCGGCTGATTCTTATGTAGAATGACCCCCTGAATCCGAATATGACCTCCGTTTTCTCCTTATACGTACCAATTTTTTTAAAGGACCGCCAAGTTTTTTTTTTTCAATTTTCCTTAGTTTTAGAGTTTTTTTTTTTTTTTTTGAGATGAAAGGAGCTTTATATTAACTGCTAACATTGTTTTGGTGGGCAAGAGTGGTTCAAAGTTCAAGAGCATGGACACCGATCGAAAAAGGGAGATTTGGAGGGGGGGAGTATACTCTCTCAAAATAAAAGAAAAATCTCGAAAAACGATCTTTTTGTTCTGATTTTTTAAAAAAGATGTTTGTAAAAAAATTTCGGCGCAGAATAAGAGTATAAAACTCTCTTCTATGACCCCTATGTCCAAAAAAATTTTCGGATGTAAAAAAAAAAAATATCATGTGAATGTCGCACGTTGCATACGAGTTGAATCGCAGGTCTTCATTCAAAAAGGCATTCCCCTGGCTGACTTTTATATAAAATGACCCCTTGCTTCCAAATACGACCATCTTTCTTCCCATCACGCCCCCCTTTTTAGAACCTACCCATTCCTCCTCTCCCCCGCCATTTTTTAATTTGGAAGGGAAAATGAGCATTACAATAACCGTAAACATTATTCTGAATGATTAGAGATGTGCAAAGCACAAAATCTTATGCATATGTAGCAAAAATAAAACAAGGGGGGGGGGCACCCCTCCAAACACACTGTGCAGGAAAAATTACTCTGAAATGCTTCTGAGGCTATTCCGCCTGATTCTGCAAAATACCCCCTGAATCCAAATATAATCTCCGTTATCCTCCTACATGTACCGATTTTTGTAGAAAATCACGCCTCCTTTTCTATTGGGGGGGGGGCAAGTTTTTTTTTTTGCTATATATGCACAAGATTTAGAACCTTGCACATCTCTAGTCATTCAGAATAATGTTAACGATTATTGTAATGCTCATTTTCCCCTCCAAATTTAAAACAATAAATGGCTCTGAATCAGGGGAGGGGGGGGGGTTCTAAAAAGGGGGGGGGGGGGCGTGATGGGGGAAAGGTGGTCGTATTTGGAAACAAGGAGTCATTTCATATAAGAATCAGCCAGAAGAATATCTATTTGAATGAGGACCTGCGATTCAACACGTATGCAACGTGCGGCATTCATAACACAGTCTCTTTTTTTTTTTAATTTTTTTTACATCCGAAATTTTTTTTGGACATAGGAGTCATAGAAAGGAGTCTTATACTCTCATTCTACACCGAAATTCTTTTTAAAACATCTTTTTTAATAAAGCAGAATAAAAAGATCATTTTTCGTAATTTTTCTAATATTTGGAGGGGGGGGGGGGGAATCCCCCAAGTCCCCCTTTTTGTGATGGGTGTCCATGATCTTTAACTTTGAACCTCTCTTGCCCACCAACACTATGTTAGCAGTTAATGTAAAGCTCCTTTCACCTCCAAAAAAAAAAAAAAAAATGCTCTAAAACTAAGGAAAATTGAAAAAAAACTTGGGGGGTCTTTAACAAAAAAAATTGGTACGTATATGGAGAAAACGGAGGTCATATTTGGATTCAGGGGGTCATTTTACATAAGAATCAGCCGACGAAATGTCAGAAACATTTTGAAGTTTTTTTTTTTTTTTTTTTAACCGAACAGTGTAATTGAGTGAGTAAACGAAATAAACTATTTCACTTAGTCCCTTTCACCTTGCCAATATTAGAAAAAAGTAATTATTTCACCATTTCACTTTGCACCACTATTTCACTTTGCCCCACATTCCCCTACAGCTTACAAATAAATGTATAACGTATTGCTTGTGTTCTCGTAATTAAGCGTATTTTTGTTAAAAAAAAAAGAAAAAAGCTTTTTCTTATTTTTTTTTTAGGTAATGTTTTACCAGGTTGTAGAAAGCAAGATAGTTTCAAGCATTGTTATGTATTTTTTTTTAATGTGTATGTATAAAGTTAAATAAATTCATTTTAAACATATTGTGTTTAATGACTAGATAAGTTTGATAAACTCAGTTCAGTGTTATGTGCGTAAGTATGAAACATAAATCCCATGTGTATTTAAATTTAGCTGCATTAGTTAATGAACTTGATATTAACTGTCTGATTGAGTTAGACCTGAATGTATGGCATTTAGTTGCCATCTGGAGATTAAATGCCATACGATAGAAGCTAAAAAGAGTACTCAACCAGTCACGTCTTAAGAACCGAAATGGCCACACAATTTTTGCACCAATGATTTTTCATACACAAATCATTTCTATTTTGAAGCGATTAGTTTGCGATGTAAGAACAATCTCAACCTTAGTATTACATGTTGCCTTTCAATCAATAATAAAAGCCATTGTTATTTTCAGGATCCAAGCCACACCCCTCAAAAACAAGTACAAACTTTAAAGCTTATACAAAAGGTTTGTACTCACCTTTGGCGGGAGGGGGGAGGGGATAGAAAAAAGGCAAATTAATGGAATTGCAGTTAGATCTCATACGGCAATACCTTTTTCCACAGCTCATGTTTTAATGCAGTACTTTTTTTCCCTCATTCAAGAAATAAATAAATGTTTTGAATAAAGTGGCTACTAATGGTAAAAAACGGGCTACTAAACTGAAAGTGTATGCCATCCACTGGCGACTAAGTAATTATTTATTTATTTTGTTTTTTGCGAACATTTTTCTTCCTTATGCAAGGAGCTAAAACTAAAAATAATTAATTGATAATTGTCAGTGTCGGATGTACGATTTTTCCGAGCTAGGGCAAATCTTGAAACTGATGCTCTTACTCATCTTCCTTTAAGTTTTATATTGAGTTTCAACGAAGCCCATCACCCACACACTCTAAAAAATTTCCGTAAATTTAGGCGCATTGGCCATAAAATTATACGGTAAGTGCCCTTCTTCGAGGAAACAGGGCAGTGACCGTAATTGTAAAAAAACTACAGTAAATTTAAGTTGCGTTGACCGTAAAATTACGGGGCAGTCGTCCAGTCCCTTAATCTGTGCATAATACGGTCATTCCCCGTAATATGCTAGCTGATAAAGATCACGTGTCGTTGTCACGTGTTTCTACGCAAAGAAGCGGGAAGGAGAAAAATCAAGATGGATGGCCTGTGTTGAACGAATGTTGTCTTCCAACTAGAGTCCCTTCCAACAACTTAACCTTTTAAATATGTAATGTATGATATAAGTCCCACAATATCTGGACCAAATATACGTATTGGAGAGTAGGGACTCTGACATACAGGCTCTCATCTAAGTATTGCGCCTAGGCATCGAAAGAAAGATGTTGTCAGGGCCTCAGTGGCCGAGCGGTCTGAGTGACCGCTTGATATTGGCACACTTGAGGCGGTGGGTTCGACTCCCACCCTCGCTCCGGTTGTACTTTCCCTTCTTTGTGATGTAAATTCTTTCATGTGTTGTTTATATGTCTAATAAAAAATATATATCATGCGTAAGGGACCGTCGTCATTAATGGTGGCTGGGCGACGTTAAATATGCTCGTGGTCACAATGTCCTCCAAGTGAAACGATACCTCTGGGGGTGCCAGACTAGGAAGTTATTCGGCTCCTAGCCTGGTTCAAAATTGTTTCTCGAACTGTTCATAGATGGCACCACCATCTATTTGTGTTGTCTGTGTGCTGTCCTGGAAAAACAAAAATGGATCATAAGGCAGGGCGCACACCTAGAGGATATTTGTCTGAAACATGCCCGCGACATTTGTCTTGCCTCCTTCAGGTCGGCGACAAAACATTTTTCAGCGCACATCTGGCAGACTACCAGCAGGCAAGAAGGTATCGCGCGCGCATGCGCAGTACTACATTTATCAGTTGTCAACAACAAACATGGCGTCGTTTAGCGGGTGGGATAGCGATTCATCCGATGAAGAAGCTTTATTATTGTTACTTGCTGCTGAGGAAGAAGAAAAACGAAGGGTAAAACGACGAAGGAAGTACTGGGTTCATCCGTATCATGCCCAACAACCTATTCATGGTACTTTTGTGGTCGCACATAAATATTTAAACGACGACCGAAAGTTCCAAACCTATTATAGGATGGAACGCAAAACCTTTCATCTGCTTTTAAGTTTAGTTTCGGAATCGTTAAGGAAAAAGGACACCAAATTCCGTTTAGCAGTCCCTGTGGAAGAGCGCCTTTTAATTACCCTAAGGTAAGTTAATATTATGTATCACATTTTGAATACTTGCTAAATAAAATACTTGATTGCACTTTACACCTGTAAAAAGTCCATTCTACAAATGTGACATTAGAAGAAACGTTTAAATAATGTGACCAGACGTCCGCTTTTGGCGGGACAGTCCCGCTTTTTGTCTTACTGTCCCGCTGCGGGAATGTCCCGCCAAAGTGTCCCGCTTTGTTGAAAAAGTCCCTTTTTTGTTTAAATTCCGTCACACAAGAAATATAACATACAATCTAGATTTTTTAAACGCTTTTTCGATTTTTTGCTGTCAGTAAACGTAAGAACGCCATGTAAAATGTTATTCTTTAATGTTTAATACGCTGAACTACCTAAAAATAACAATTTTGATTAATAAATTTGTTGTGTGATGCAATATTCTTTACATCAATACTATTTAATTATTTTCAACTTGAGTTCTTTATTGGTACATTTGAGTTATTTCTTGGCATTTTTCTGGTACGTAAAATATGAAGTCTGTGGAAAAAAACTACTCTACCCCCCCCCCTTCATGTGTCCTGATTCTTAGCTTGAAAAATCTGGTCACATTATGTTTAAAATACCGTTTTTTTCTACTGTGATGCGTCGAGATTCGAGAGAAAGTATAATGATGCTCACAAAAAAGATAATAATGATTTAACATTTACGAAACTCTCTGTAGTTTACAATTCAATGACATAAATTGCATGTTTATTGTGATGCTTTGTATGTCAGAAGTTTAAAGACTACTTTATCACGATCTCTCAAAATGGAGTCAAAGAACTAATTAGACATGCTATAAGAAGTGCTGTATCCTAGATTTATCCGCACCCTTATCGATCTTCCCAGGTCAGTGTTCGAAGAGAACTTTTTAGGGTTAAACCCGTCCCATTGGGGGGAAAATAAAGAAACAAAACAAAGATAAGTGCACTTCGAGTTAAAATTAACTTGAATGTTGAAGTTTGTAAACAGATTTTTCTTTGTATTTTAAATTTTCTGTAAATTTCTCGGCAATTTCGGAAAGCCTTTTCTTTATGGACAAAAAGCATATTTCTGTACCTCAGAGCCAGACTGACGTAAGTCCAAACATTTATTCTCTGTTTATTAGTGCAGTGTATATAGAAGCTTATTCCGCATCAAGTCATGTGAACATACTTCTTAAGAATAAATTCTTTTCAATCATTTATCAGGGAAAAAGAGTGTGTGTCTCATCTTTAGCATGCCAGGAAAAAGTCCCCCTCCCCTCTCCTGTAAAATTACCATAATGTGATTTTAAATCCTCCTGGCTCTGAGAAACAGATTTTAGGAAATCAGCGATAGAGGAACCGTTGAATAGGCTGTCAATACGAAGCATTCACTGCATTTAATCTTGCTTCTCATTAGGAGATTATTATGACTTGGGCTTTTCATAAAAAGAGATGTATTGTTGCTATGAAGATGCATAGTAGTTGGGTTTCGTAACTTAATCCGCAACAAACCCCTTGCCCTTTCTATTTAGTTTGCCCAGCATTATTTTAGAATATAAAATAAAAAAATACATGTCATAAAAGAATTTGAAATTTTTTTAGTACTTGTTGTAATCAACCACACATTAAACGCAAGGATGCCCAATGTCCACCTCTCTAAATAACGCAAAATAGCCCTTAAACATCCCCCCCCTCCTAAAAATCTTAATGGTGCAGTCTGCACCATGACCCCCCTGTAAAACATAATAAAGTTTGAATTAAAAGTTCATAATGCTCCTTACATGTGCTGTGCAACCTCGTTTATCTGGACAAACTTGAACCAAAGGCACTCAGGGTGCAAAAACGTTCTTCAATGAGCAGACTTATCTTTTGTTAAAGCTAAAAACAATGCTGGCTAACAAAACTACAGAGTACCATTTGTCGCAAATTCTTTATCATTTATATTGTTCAGCTGCAATGGTGTCGCACTGACACTCCCAAGTATACCATATTGTTTGTTAAATCGGTATTATTATACTTTATTGGACGTTCTATGCGGGAATAATATTGGATAACATTTATCAATAAATATTTTAATAACTTAAAACTGATAAGTAACATGCCCCGTCTCCCACTACTGACATCTATCTCATCATCATTTGCCGAGAGATGATGTTCTGTAATTCTTTTTTTCCAAAATCAAACCCTCTACTTTCTGAATCAGATTATATCAATCTCATTTTCTAAGAATATCTCAGGATATTGATCCTTATATGTTTACGCACCACCAAGTGCTATCTTTAATATAAGTTTTTCTATGTGACATTGCCTATCATTATCTGATTTTGTAATTTTTTTACAGGTTCCTTGCTACTGGGACTAATTTTAAAGCAATGAGCTTTACATTTTTGCGTGGGCCATCAACGAAAAGAAATATAGTATATCATACTTGTCGAATACTGTGGATGGTCTTGCAACCAAAATACATGCCAGTGCCCCCAAGAGAGGATTGGAAGAGATGCGCTGCCCGATATAAGTCGCGGTGGCAGATGCCCAACTGCATCGGCAGCCTGGACGGGAAGCATATAAGAATTGCAAAACCCAGCAAATCTGCATCAGCATACATAAATTATAATGGATACTTTTCCATTGTTCTTCTGGCTGTGGTTGATGCGGATGGGTTTTTCCTAATTATAAGTGTGGGAGATTTTGGCCGGAATAGTGATGGCGCAGTGTTCCGCACTTCTGCATTTGGAAAAAGGTTGCGGGCCGGAACACTTAACCTTCCACGACCAGTCAGTCTGCCAGGGGAAACTGAAAATTTTCCTCATTACGTTGTGGCAGATCAGGCTTTTCCATTAGCGAAAAATATTATGCGCCCATACCCTTCTAGAGGAATAAACAACAGCAAGAGAATTTTCAATGCTCGTTTATCACGAGCAAGAAAAAGTGTCGAGTGTGCTTTCGGAAGATTGGCTTCCAAATTCAGAGTCTTCCATACTACAATTGGCAGTCAACCTACGAAAGCAACGTTGATCGTAAAAGCTGCTTGCGTTCTGCATAATTTTATTGGGAAAAATGATAAATGGCTTTCCATTAATGATAAAGACATATCTAAAGCATCATATGCAGACTCGTTAGACGATCTGGAGCCTGAGATGCGAAGAGGCCCAATGAGTGCCATATGTTGTCGGGATATTTTGGCCGAGCATTTTCTCAAGCCAGCCAATGCATTGCCATGGCAAACTGATTATTGTGTATAGCATTTTACATCTGTAATTTTTTTTAGGTTAATTTGTTTATCCTTACATTCAAAATTGTTTGTATGCTCCATACTATCATTGGCTTAGGCAGGATTTTAATTTAGGGGGAATTAATATTATTTATCAATTATACCATTATACACCCAAACCTGTTTTTGTGCAGTACAGTAAACTCCTGATTATCCGTGAGGCAGTCAACAATCAAGAACATGTATTTTCGCAGTAAAAAGCAAATGTCAATGGATGTTTCCTTTGTAAAAATTTGTAAATTTAAACTCTTGTTGCTTTTGTTTTATTTATGTTTTTCCTTTTTTGTCCTTTATTTATCATATATAGACATGTTCTATATATTTCACTGTTTGAAAATTTTATTATGCATAATACAGCCAAGATTTTGAGGAAGGACAACTTGTACCATAATTGTCCCTCATTTTAGCTGTTTATTCGAGATTTTTATTATCTGCGGAGACATTGTCACCCAATTCCACGGATAATGGAGAGTTTACTACATATGAAAATTTATAAAATAAATGCAAGGTAGCATCTACAGAGGCTAGGCGTATAAGTATGCAGTCCTCTTTCAATATATGAGCTGAATGGCTCATCGAATAGAAGATAGTATCTCCAAGTGACGACAGGGACATCCCGATGAGAAGTTACTGTGACCTCCAAAAAATTTCCTTATTCAGGACATTTTTCAGGAGTCGTCAAAATTATCATCACTTTGTTTATTTTGATTTCATTTCTATGTAACATTTTGGGTTATTTTATACATGACTTTTTTTATGTCCCTATCCAACGCATAAAAACATGTTTGGGTGTATATCTACTGTCAGGGTATATATACTGTCAGGCTTGTTTAATCAAATATATTTTATACTTTCATGTCAATAATTGTTCTTACTTCATTCATTTCTAATTTATCCAAAAAATTTCTCAGCAAAAATTTTTGCAAAAGCCGATTTGAAATTATTTGATTAAGCAGAGATCTTTGATGTTGCGTCCAATAGGGAAATATTTGGTTTTAGGAGTTTTTATTTGTATAAGCAAGGTATTTGCTTACCCATTATCCAATTGAGCAGGATCGACAGTATAGTAGAACCTCGATTAACCAAGCTAATTGGTACCTCTACTGCCTCGGATGTCGGAAATCTCGGTTAGTAGAAACTTAGTACAAAAACTTGTCAGGAGCGTAATTTTTTAAAATGTATAAACTAAAAATACAGTGGAATGTTTTTAAAAGATGAAAATGAATGCATAAAAAGTAATGTGTTTTACAGTTAAAAAGCTAAAATAGAAAATAATTTGCAGCAAGTTTTTAAAAGTCCATTGATGCCAAAAGGATCCGGCAATAGTTTCTGAAAACCTGGTTATTCTTTGCATTTATAAGTCTGAAGATATTGAGAATTATTTCTATTATAGGATAGGTGCTGTGTATATTAATGTAATAATTTCTCAAAAATGAATCAAAATGTTACCAACATTGTTACTTATTTATTGTATGAAATTGAGACTTTGTGCTGATGGAATTTGATCTTTATGCATGCATATCACATGAGTTTACTCCATCTTTTCATTAACAGTTTTTGATTATGTCTCATATTCAAAAAATAAATATTTAAACCCATACTCTATTGTGTTTGAATCATTATGTGGCCAGCATTGTAAAGATCTTTTAAAAACAACAAGCAAAGTTATGCTACCTTATTCTAAGTTTTGAGTGAAGCAGCAGCATTGCAAGAGAAAACACTTATTTCTAAATAGTGTATACATTTTTTTAAAATGATGTGCATATTATAATTATGTTTTGTCAAAGAGCAATAGAGATATAATAATCTACAACATTTGCATGCTACTAATCAAATACAATTGCGGTTAAAAAATGTGTTTAGAATTTTACAATTAAATACAGTGAAGCACCATTTATACGTTTCTCTTTTATACGTTTAATTTGGTCCCTGCAGAGTTTTAATACATATTAATGTATCTTGCTATACGTTTTTTTTTATAAAGTCCCTTCAGAAACGTATAAACGGTGCTTCACTGTATTTCTATAAACTTATGATAAGGAAAATTGCTCTTAAGACAAGTGAAAAACAAGAGAAACAAATTACTAAATATAGTTTATTATACGTTAAAAATGACATGTACTCAAACTTCCAAACCTTTCCATGGCAGAATACATATTGGTTACTTGTTTGAAATTTTAAAAATGAGGTATCATACACCAAGTACAATAAAACCCCGAGTTCAGTATGTCTTGAATCAAAATTAAAAATAAAAAAAAAGAAAGACACTTAATTGCCTAACTTGGGACCATGACCATGTTGCACATTAATTATAAATTAAGCAGCTACAGAATGTGTAACTTTTGAAATAGAAAAATATTTTAATCAAAAAAATTTTTTTTTTAATCGCTCTTACATGAAAGTTACCTACTAGAAGTAACCATAAACAATGGCCTAGCTCAGTTCCAATAATCTTACTCGGGGGAAAAAAAACCCTTGTTCATGGGGGGGGGGAGAACTTTTAGTGTTTGAAGATAGAGGTAAATTCTAGTAATTTTGTTAATTGTGCAAACAATGAGCTATTTTAATGATTAGTGTGAATCTAATAAAGTACAGCTTTAACTTTAGTTATCCTTTTAATTCAAATTTGTGCTAAAAAATAATATTACGGCTGAAAATCAACAAGGGAGCTCCTTGTATCATAGGAAATAAAATATGTCATTACTGCCAGCTGTTAAAGAAAAATGGCATTTTGTGCTCAGGTAACGGAGGTGAGAATTTATTGTGTTACGTAATTCCTTATCCTACTAAATCAAACTAAAACACAATATTAAAAAATGAAATATACTTAAACAATTAAAATTTGAACATGAAGGAATAAACAAGTTATTATGCAGCATAAACAGCAGGATTCACTGATATCTTTACAATATTTATTTTGAAAATATGATATTTTGTTATTTCCCTTATTTATTTTTTCAACCACAGTATTTGCAATTAAAAAAATTATATTAATCATAGTAATAATGTTCATTCAATTTTTAAAAATAAATAACCATCAAGTTATGTACTATATTTTTATGATATATTAATACATCATTAATATAACAAAGTAATATAGTATTCCTTTTTTTATTTTATATTCATACAATTATTAGTAATGTCACAATTTTAATTCTGATTGAAAGTTCAATATTAAACATTTCAGAAAAAGAAAAGAAAACCTTATGACTGCACCAACTAATACATATTTTTTATTTCTGAATTATATAACTGTAACACTAACTAACAGAAGAAAAATGATTAAAAGACCTAATGCTAAATTAATTCCATTAAAATTGATTAAAATGTGAAATAAAATGTTAGATATAAACAATAAAAGAAACCTTAATTTTAAGTGTACATATTGTAATAACTATATATGATAATAAAAAGTTTTGAAGATGCATTTACTATTTTGAAGACCTGAGTTTGTGCTGGTTGAAAATATCGGATATATATCAAAATAGCCGATATGTTTCAAAACATGGTATATTTTCTAAAATATCATATTTTCAAACCCTGATCAAGTCACACCAGGTGTGCGACAGGTGAAAATCCATATGCTGTGAACCAAAAATATATTAAAATAAAAATTATTAAAAAACATTGCTAAATGAATTGTTTCTTTAAGTTTTACTGTAAAATGCGTGTGACAGAAAAGTTACTTTTATAGGAACGACCCATTTATGACATATTATAAAAAAAAGGGGGGGAGAGAGTAAATTTGTTTGTTAAAAAAAAAGGCATTTAAATTAAAAACTTTCATCTTCGGCGAACACCTCTACTAAATTCAGCACCTGTGCTTTGAAAGTGCGCCTTTTTTTTGCTGAAAAATTTCTAATTTCAGGCATTAAGGACTTAAAAAAATAACCGAATTCTTCGTCCAGACCCCCTAAATTTTCTTTTGACTCCATTTTTTTTGAAAAATATCTCTCAGCCAAACTGGAATAAGGCCCTGGACTGTCTGTTTTCCCCCTTTTTTTTGATGGAGGGGTGATGGACACAGGAGGAGGTGATGGGAATTGTATTTCATCTGAGGTTGAAGGAAGGTTTGTAGTGTCATTCATCTCACTTCCACTAGGAGTTGAATACAATTCTTGAACATGAGAAGCGAAAGCATCCGAATCCTCTTGTGTTGCGGCGTCATCTACCCCATCATATAAATCATTCGAAATGTAATTTATGTCTATTTCTTGCATTTCTTCTTCATTGTGCTGCACATCTTTTGGCACATCCAAATTACTAGTTTGCCTGTAAGAAAAAAGAAACAGTTATTGCTAATCTGAGATTAGAATAAAGGAAAAAGTAAGCAGCTATGGTATGTAGGTCATGGTGGACAGGGCTCAGTATCATCATATGTGATCATCATGTATTTTTGGGGACCTTTCGTCTCTCATAGTAATTTAAAATGCTGCTATCCTTCATTGAAGTATTTACGATGATACCGGAAATAAAAGGTACCAAAATAGATGAGCCCTTTCATTTTATTTTATATATGGACATTGGCATATGAGTTACCACCACCAGGGTCAGGGACTGTTACTTTTTTTACTATTTATTGTAGAGATATGCCCATTGGTCATATTATAAAATTGACTTTGGAAATTTCTGTGGTGGCCATAACTCATTTTTCAATTTTTTTGGGATACGCCCATTCGTCTTTTTAGCGATGATCTAAATGCCAGCAGAATAGCTTTGAGGTTAGACATTTACTTGTGACGCTAGAAGGTGCGAGTTCAAACCTGACTGTAGTCTAGAGTTTTGAGTTGAAAAACAAAAGGAAGCGTCCATGTTGTTTGATTATCCAACATGTTTTAAATGAATGGTGTTATGCAAAACTGAGTCAACCCACCAACAAGCAGAACTTTTTAGTAAATTGAATTTAAAGTTGAACATCTGCACCCCATTTCATAGAAGCAGGTTGGAAATACAGCTGAACTCAGTCACTACGAAGTGTCAAAAATCCACGAATTTGTTCATATTAACCGTTATTTGTTACAGCCGTAAATGATTGATACGGTAAAATAACGAAGAAATGCTTACATATATTAAAAACTTTTACTACTAATACACACATTGTAATCTAACTGTTATACATTTAAAAAAATCACTTATTTCTTATAACTGAATGTTTTTGGAAAATATTGAAAGATAAACGACAATCGCGGATTAGGTTGTATGGTATTAGGTTGTTTCCACAATGGAAGATGAACAGTTTTATCTCCGAGTAAATTAAAATGTCCACAGGTAAACAAATGTACGGGCTACATTTTTATGCGAAATACAGTCGGACTCCATATATCGAAGTAGCAAATTTCCGGGAAAAAAGTCGGTATATAGAAACATTCTTATTTTATCGTACAAATCTCCTAAAACACTAAAATTAAAGCTACTTTTCGTGTATAAAACCAAATTTCTAATTTATACGAGGATCAGATTAAATAAAAGTTGAAAAATAAAAAATTAACAGAAATCACATTTTTGCGCCGTCATACTTCTTCATTTTTCGGCAATTAACTTGATTCGCAACATTAGGGGGGTTTCGTTTTGACAGTGTAATCGAGAGAAAAGTAAAAAATCAATCTACTTAACTTGAATGATTTTTCCTAAAGCTAAAAAGATTAGGAATGATAATCAACAGACAAAAGGGATAACTTGAAACTGATTTTAGTGTTACTGGTTACAACGTAGATTTGAAATAAACTTGTGGGAATTTAAGAACTCCAGAAGTGAACAACGATCTATCTACACACCACTCAACCACAGATTCCTTATGAGTTTCGTAGCAACCTTTAGTAAACATAGTCTTTTCCACTAATTTTCATTTTTCATGAGACAAACAGTCTGAAGTGGAAAAAAATCTACGAATGTCTCGAAATTTTTTTTCGATATATAGAGAGTTTTTCGATATATAAAAACAATTTTTCTATGTAATAAACACAGAAATTTGAAGAAAAATATATTTTTACTCATTGTGATTATGTCTGATACAAAATAAACACATTCAATTTTAGTTTTATTAAATTTCCAAAATAATATTATCTTATGCTATTGGGCATATGTTCTTTCATTTTACTTATCTAAGTAGTCGATTTTTAGAAATGGGTATTTTACACAAGACAGAAATATTAATTACTCACTTTCTTCCCTTAGTATATGGCGAAAGGAAAGCCAAATACTCATGCAAATAATAAGCTTTCTTTTTGTTGCGTCCACTTGTTCCTGTAGGGGGTTGTTGTCTCAGATTCCTTAAATATGCATTTCGGATGTTTTTCCATCTTAGTTTGCATAGATCCGCTAAATTCAGAAAAGGTTACATTTGTAAATAGCATTCATATTTATTTATTATTTCACATTAACAAAATACTTAACACAGCATAAATAAGCTTTAAAGAGAAACCATAAAACTGTCATGCCCCAAGCAATAAAGTATATAAGTGGACTTTTATTATACTTATTAATTTGTATTTCAGCAAGTACAGTTGAGGCCAATCATCCAGAAGAAATGAATATAGTGTAAATACCTCATATTTTACTAATTGGCGTAACAAATTTTAATTTGATCAATGCAAGTTTGATATAGACAGGCGTAACTTTTGTAAAAAACAACCAAAATTTTCCCATATGCAAAGTCAAGTATGTAAACTTCTCATATAAAAATATTTAATTTGCCATACAATGTGAAGTAAAAATCGAATACTCACTAAACATCATTTAACAAAAGTGAAATGGAGCATATTTTATACCACTCAGGTTCAGTCAGTCGTGAATAGGTTGGTGCAGTTATTATGCTTAGTGAAAAATTTATATCAGAGACGTAGAGCATGGGACTATTTTTTTTCCCCCTAGGTGGGCACACCTGGTGTTCAGGACCAGATCTAGTTACCCGCAAAGCTACCAACAGTCAAAAAAATTGAAAAAACTAGCAAGTGGACTTATAACGTTACAAATATACACTGTGGGCCTCTGTGGAGGAGCTCTACAGATAATGTTGCAGGGGAGGGGGGGGGGGGATATTTACATATCCGGGCTTGTTGGTGTTGATAAAAGTGCATTGAAATGAAACTTGAGATTTTGAAGACATAAATATTAATTTCAAACTGAGCTTTTGTTTGGAATCTAAAAGTTCCCAAATTAAACTTGATCAAAATTTCTTGTAATAGACTATGAATTTTCAAGTACACAATTTAAAAGACACTAATCACACAATTCATTCAAGCATATGAAGGTGATACAGAAGTTTAATACCAAAAACATTGACATTTTATTTATGTTTCATGTAGAACCCTTTTCGTTAAGAATCAAATAATTTTTTTTCAACAATGCAGTGATTTTGGTGCAATACAATTACATAAAAAACATATTTTTCGCCGCAAGATTATCACCACTCAAACATGGAAATCAGTGCATTCTCATTTAGCATGTTTAGTCCAATTTTTTCCCGCGCCTCGGACCTTATTATTAAAAAACTGGATTAAGTTTCAACTTTGAATGAGCGTAGTTCAGTAATTAAATTGACTTGCTCTTAAAATAATTAACTTCATAAAGTAATCACAAATACAGAAATCATTGAACTCACTGTAGCTGCCTTATTAGTAACCAAACTACAACGTGCAAAATGGTTCCAAAAGGCGCCGACTTCTTAATTTTGTACACATTTATGTGTAAATTTTACACTATCACATCCTTTATGTGAAACTCAGAATAAAAATATTATAAATCCAAATATAATGCAGTATCATTTATCATAAAACAAATGTTCTTAGTTTTTGAATAACTTACCAGTGGAATTCAGTTTCCTCCCGACTTTGTTCCATGCTATGTCAGTCTTGATTTTATTGGAATAATCCAAACTCAGGAAATTATATAGTTCATCATATTTTTCCACTTCTTTCACTAGAGCTATGCTGAATTCAGGGCTTTCTGGCACTGCACCACTCATTTCGTTGGTTTGTCGTCGCGACGGGGATGAGACACGAACAATTATTGCTCCTGCAACACTTGGAGGGAAGGAGATAAGACAGAGACAAATGTCGTACCCCCGCCCTGTCGCTTAGGTGTGCGCGCTCACTGCAGAATGAACTGGTTTTTCGGACCGATTGTCTGAAACCTGTCTGCGAGATGTTCGTGTCTGCTAGATGTGCGCCGCGCCTAGGTATAAGCTTCCCTAGAGGAATAGCAGAAACCTCAATTTGTGTGTGTGAAAGAAAGAAATGCGTAGGCAGGGCGCACACCTAGAGGATATTTGTCTGAAACATGCCCGCGACATTTGTCTTGCCTCCTTCAGGTCGGCGACAAAACATTTTTCAGCGCACATCTGGCAGACTACCAGCAGGCAAGAAGGTATCGCGCGCGCATGCGCAGTACTACATTTATCAGTTGTCAACAACAAACATGGCGTCGTTTAGCGGGTGGGATAGCGATTCATCCGATGAAGAAGCTTTATTATTGTTACTTGCTGCTGAGGAAGAAGAAAAACGAAGGGTAAAACGACGAAGGAAGTACTGGGTTCATCCGTATCATGCCCAACAACCTATTCATGGTACTTTTGTGGTCGCACATAAATATTTAAACGACGACCGAAAGTTCCAAACCTATGGGATACTTTCACGCCGAGAAGAAGAACACCGCGGATACTGCTCCTTATGCAAAACAAACGCACATGGTAATGTTAATGGTATTGGGAGCGTGGCGTTAGCTGTCGAAATTAGGTTTTTTCGTAAAGAAAAAATGCTAACAAGCTGTTGTGCGTGTAGATGAACGAATAATGATGATAAAGAAGAATGCAAGGAGCAGGAAATATCCCTCAAAATCCTTCCACGTTCAACTACAGAGCTAAAAAAATAAATCGGTTGTCAATGTCAAATCACGATATTCAAGGTTGTCACGACGGCCATGTATGACCACAAGGATTTCATCGGACTAAAAAAAGAGTACTGAAAACTGACGCTGTGTCAACTTTTTCTTTCTTTTTGTGCAAGCCATCTTGTAAAAAGGAGGAATACAAATTTTATGCTTCGAGCTGCTGAAGCATAGTAAGTTATTTCGTCATTAATCTACACTTTATAGTCGTTATGTTTACATCAGTTTTGCCCATGTAAAGTTGAATGATATGTATAATACTTCTTGAATTTTCATTTATTCCCGTCAAAAAAATCAAATAATGGAATTTTTATAAACAAACCTTTCATTTTTTTTTTTTCAGTTTTTTTTTTTTAGCTTTGAGTATTAAAAAATAATGATATAAACTTGTCTCACTATTAGTACAAAAAAAAAAAAAAAAAACTATACCACCAAGTGCAAAAAAACTATAAATTATTTTCTCTTGTTGAATACAAAGGTTTATTCTACTAGTCCTGCAATTACCTGAATTCATTCTTATTTCCTTCATCCCCGAACATTAGTTCTCAGGTTAAATCAATTTTCAACATTCATATACAGCTCATGCATTCCATTGATTCAGGTATATTAATTGTAAATTCATGTGATATTTGTCAAGTAATATAAATACTGTACAAAATTTTAATGATTAAAACTAGTCTTTGGAGCTGTGCCATATTTATATCTTTTAAATCTTAGTAATTTCCTGCTGAAGAGATGAGGAACACTTCTCATTCTATATTTATCATTGGATGGTTAAACATATTTTCTATACTGTATACATATTTTGTGATTCTCCAAATCTCGTACCATAAATTGAATGCCAAGCAGTGCACCTTCAATGCAAAATTACTTTTCTGAGTACCTACAGGTCTGCTTTACTGTTAGGCTATGTTCGGTGTGAGGCCCACGGAGAATACAAACATTTTTGACAAAGCTGTTGAAGTGAAATTAAGAAGTGCATTTCAAACCAATGTACAGTACAGTAGTCTCGTTAATCAAATTTAAAAATTTCTTTTAAAATCCTGTTTTTTCATAGATATAATTTTAAGTTATGAAAGTAAAAATATAACTCCGAGTGCAGGAAAGATTCCATTTATATTTTGATCTATTAATGAAGCATTTTCATGACCGTGCTTCATTGAAATGTCACTTGTGTTTGAAACAGAAGATAAGTAGACTAATTCTTTGTAAGGAAATACAGTCAACTCTCGATGACTCGAAGTCCCATGGGCTAAAATGTTCGAGTTGTTGGTAGTTCGAGTTATGGGGAATTTTCACAACAGTCTCAAAAGTTTGGCATCCGATGAAAACTTCGAGATAAAGGAATATTCGAGTTATTGAGATTTGACTGTAATGTGGAAAATTATTCATATATTTTTAAATGTCTTGTAAACAATTCTAATTTTTGTAACAAAACATAGTTTTTTTTTCATCCCGATACAAAATTGTTATGCCTCTTTAAGGATCTCTTTCGCTTTTTATCCGTAGTATCCTGATTTTTGATTCTCCTGCGTTACGAACGGGACATTTTTTCCGAAAATTGCTCATTTGTTGTTCATTAATATTCTTGCATTTTCAACAATTGCTTATTTGTGTTTTTTTTTTGTCAAATGTTGAATTTTGATAACTTTTCTACAATTTTATTCATTTCTTTTATTTAAAATATTAGGCAAAGGACAAAATGTGCTAACTCAATGAAGGCTTGCATCCATGAATATTTTTGAGAACCAGTCAATTCAAGTAAATATTTTTTTTTTGGACATTAAAGTGTCACACTAGAGGTATTACTTTTAATATCTTTTCTGTTTATAAATGATTTTTTATTTTTCAAAGTAAATAAAATATTTGTGTAATGTCCTTACATAAAATTATTGATTTTCCAAACACAATTTTGTATTTTTTAGTTTCCTGCTGCATTTTCAGATGGATGAACATTTATAAATGGAGAAATGTTCCAATTCCTACACCTTCATTGGATACATACCTGGTATAAAATTTTCCCATTAGTTAGAACTATCTAACAACTCTTGTAAATGATTATTACACCATCAATTCTTAATGACATTTTAAAAATAGTAGCAAATAGCTTTTTTTTTTCTGTGATGGAAATATACCTCCTGGGGAACCCGCCTTGCTTCTGCAAAAAGGGGTAATGCGCTTATTGCATCATACCTCCAAAGTGGCATCCCCACTAGAGTGCTTTTGATCTTAGGTCATGTTCAGAAGCTGTTTTATGATGCTCCAGTCTGGATGCCACTTTAAGGTAGTGTGGAAATTGATGCAGAACTTTATCTTTCTTAAAAAACCTTTCATACTCAAACGAGAAGGATTTGCATGCAACATATATTTCTAGGTTATCACAGTTGAAGTGGCTAACATCCCATCAGATTCATTGGCATAGCGAAAAATTTTGCACACAAGAAGGCTGATTTTCATAAAAGCAATGGATTTTTTTTTTAAATAAAATTATTTTATTTGAATATGTCAGTTATTTTTTATACAAACTGTCGAACATTCAAAATTGTTTTTAAGACTAATGAGTAATATGTATTTTAAGCATCAAAAAGTTTTCCTCCCAAACAATAGGCAGTCTGATTACTAGTAAGTAGTGAATAGTATGGATAAGAGGGTAATTTTTTATCAATTTACTAGTAAAGAAGCAAAGTTTACCAGGATAAAGTAAAATAAAAAATTACAACACACACACAATAATCTATATATACTCAACAATGGCTTGATGTGTCCATATGGTAAAACTATACTTTGTATAATCCATGATTTGCTGTAGTGAGAGATTTCATACTTAGAACATGCCACTATGTTGTGCTCCATGGCGGGGTAAAATATTGAAAGTCCATATATACTTTTCAGTAACTTACCGCCCTATAGCCAGGGTTTAGGGGGAAATACGTAAAATACACCGCCAGCTCAGTCAATTCCAGCCGAGGACTGCAGTTTCGTGCTTATTGGCACTCATCAGCCTGGCATAGGAAGAGAGTGAGCTGGAGGTGGAAAACCTCTTAAGGAAGCCTAGAGTGCCAAACAAACTGGTAGCTAATGTAGAATTAGCACTGACCAGACGAGTGACCGAACCATTGCTTCGGTCACTCGTCTGCTAGCTAGTTTCACAGCTAGTGAAACAAAATGTAAAAAATATTATATAGTGAATTTCCATATATCACATCTTTTTAAACTTTTGGTCAACTTATCAAAAAATTCACGTCTTACAACTGAAAACAATCAATATAAACTGATAAAATTCTCTATTAGAATCCTATAATATGCTATGAATCAAGTCCTTAAATGGTATCTTGAGAAGTTTTTTCAAAGAAATGTCGGGTTCAAAGTTATGCGGAATACCACTGAAAGGCAAGGTTGTCAGATTTTGTCCACCCTGGGAAAAACCGCCCTATCCATCTTTTTTCAGTACATTAAAATTTTCAAATCGAAAACGCTGAGCTTAATAATAATAAATAAATGTGTAATCTGTGTAAATGATGAGTCTGTAATGTCGCAGTTAAATTGTCAATTAATGCAATTAAAAATTAAATCATGATACAAAAAATCGTAAATTTTGGGTCCAGTATCAAAAGTTATAAAATGAATTAAAAAGTTGGTGTTGAGAAAGAAAATATTATAGCGTGGCTCTGATAAATGCAAGCTTGACCTTGACTACTTCTTTTTGGGAACTTCAATGAAAACGGGACGTGTCATTGCTGCACGGATTTGGGTTGGAATACTTTTGAGAAACTTCTACAAAAGCAATCCTACTCAATTTGGTGCCAATTACCCTTCCTTGATATCCCAAAAGAATATAAAATTATCAAGGTCAAGCTTAAACTTATCAGAGTCACAATATACATTGAAATGAAACCAGTACTTAGTATGACATAAATGTAAATTTAAATTTAAGCTCTTTTGTTCTGGTTCAAATTTAATGCATTTTATATGTTTTCACTTTTGGTTCAATATCTGAAGCAAACTTAATGAATCATAACTTCTTGTGGTATCAGCCTAGGCTGTTTTAAAGTGAATATGGATTTAAATGGAAAAAATAAATTCATTAAATACAAACAAATATTTTTATTAAACAATACAATGATACAGACATGTACTATTTTTACATTTGATTGCCTTATGATTCATAAAAACTAATGTAATACTAGTTTTCAATAAACAGATTTCAATGAATATTTATTTTCCAATACTCATGCTATGAGAAAAACATCCTTTCTTTTTCTTGTAATAAGCAATAATATATGAGTTTTAAAATTAAGGTTGATGGTATTATCATAAGATTTAAGAAAAATATAAAAGCAACAAAATGTAACACTGCATCATACAGAAAAATCTATTATGCCATAGACATTTTGGAAGGTTAAGTCATTATTGGATGGTGAAATTGTAGAATATAAGTAGGGTTGCTAGACGTCCTGGTTTGACTATGACAGTCCCAGTTTTCAAACAAAATCTCGGTGTCCTGGCTGGCTTCACGTCACGGAAAAAGATAAATTTGATTACAGATGACCGAAAAAGTCCAAAAACTCATTTCTGTACCTCAGAGCCAGACTGACACGAGTCTATAAATTGCGATTTTCTGCATTGTATGTATAATCCTAGTCCATATCGAGTCATGCAAATGTAATTCTAAAAATAAAAAAAAATCCACTGTAATTATTTACCAGTGTTAAAAGAGCGCACCCCTTATCCTTTGCATGATCCAGAGACAAATGTTCCTTTTTCCTATAAAGTAGCGATTGTGGACTTAAGTTAGTCTTGCTCTGAGGTAAAGTTGACTTGTAAAATTAATATTGGATTTGCTTGTGAGGAATTTTCACAGCGAGATTTAAAACAAAAAAGACTTTCTAAAACAGTCCTGGCCAATGCAAAGAATGCGTAAATACTGTTCAAATTTTTATTCCTCAATCAAAGTTTTCCTTCCTACTAAAGTAACTTAAAAATATTAACGTGTAGGAACTAAAATATTTAAATGTATCTGATTGTGTCATGTATTATTTATTACCCCTGATTTATCCTTAGAATTAGTAATCATTTATTCATAGCATTGAGAATGAACCATCCTCTAAAACTCTAAAAATCAACCAGGGGTGGGCAATGTCATTCTTTTTAATGATCTGTTCACACACACATCAGAGGATCGTTCATTCAACTCGTTCATTTGAACTACTTCGTACATTTGAAAAAGTTGCAGATAATCTCTCTGCACAACATATTCACTTAGACTCGAAATGTTTCATTAGATCAGTAATATTCTTTGAAGAGAAAATAACTAAAATTATTTTAAAGTGATAAAAAATGCCTATGAAAAATTGATCAAACATTTTTATTCAGGTTTAGATGTATAAAGCAATTATAAATTTTTTTTTAGAGACGTACCGAGTACTCGGTACTCGGCCAATTTGCCGAGTACTTGGTACTCGGCCAATACCGAGTAGTTGCAAAAAAATTGAATATTGTCCAAGACAGATACTAAAATTTATAAAAAAAGAGCAAGCACTATACTCTGCAATCATTTACAATTAAAATTTATAAGTCAAATTTAAATTTTGAGAATAATGAAGTTTGTAATGCTTCAATGGAATAAATCTTTATTTTAATGTCCTCAAAGTTAATAAAACTTATTTATTAAAAATTATGCAAAAAAGGTAAGTATAGAAAATATGGAATTTTTATATTAAAAATGGATTTTTGCTACAAACAAAAAATAGTTACAAAAAATATAAAAATACCTTTGCTTAAAAAATAAAAGGAAATAAAAACGTTAAAAGCACAGTGCAGAAAAACTGCAGAGACTTGTTTTGGCATTACAAGGAATTCCTTTTTCAATGCATTAAATGGGAGCTCGTGGATTTAAAGGCATCCGACAAAAGTCAGATTTTTTTGTCAAATGTCTTTACATTCTTTAGCTCACATGTTATGACTGAAAAAGACGTTCCTTGCAATGGGTGGAGGGGGACAGAAACACGTGTCTGCAGTGTTCCTGCACATTTGTTTTATCTGCTTTTAAAATTTATTTATGTTTGGCGGACTAAAACTATAATTGATTGGTTTACAGTGAAGCCCCTCCTAACGGACACCCCCTCTTATGCGGACAATTTTTAATTTCCCAGTTCCAATGCAAATAACATTATTAAACCCCTGTCCTGCGGACACCTCTCTATTGCAGACAAAAAAAATTGTCCTGTTAATGTCCGCATTAGATGGATTTTACTGTAATTCGTTTTAATTCCAACTTGATTAATCATACCTTTTATTTATTTATTTTTAATTTTAAAAATAATATTTTGCAAAATTTTTGACACAAACAAAATTGTTTATATAATGCATAATTAAATTTCAGCAGGAATTTAGTTTTAAAAACTATTATATGGACAAGAAGGTCTATACTACTATTCCAATAATTTCAAAATTCATCACATGTGTGTCGCTGGTTCTTCTTAAAACATAATTGGTACTTGGTAACTCGGCCGAGTAGTGAAAAGCCGAGT
The DNA here is from genome assembly GCF_026930045.1 of Uloborus diversus. Taxonomy (NCBI): domain Eukaryota; kingdom Metazoa; phylum Arthropoda; class Arachnida; order Araneae; family Uloboridae; genus Uloborus; species Uloborus diversus. The sequence continues at coordinate 105,770 of NW_026558752.1, forward strand.
ACTCGGTACTAAGTCGTGTACTCGGTACTTGGCTACTCGGTCAAAGTGCCACTCAGTACGTCTCTATTTTTTTGTAAGTCATTTCTCAGTTCCAGAAACGAAAAAAGTAACAAGAGATGCATCGGTAGCTCAGCCGCAGTACCGAAGAACTTAATTTTAAAAAAAGGTACTCACCTAAATATTAGAGAACTTCAAAATTATTCCACAGTACTGATGGGAACAGAAGAAAAAAAGGCAACACTTTTTTAAATGGGGAACTAATTATACAATCTTTATTAAAAATCCCTGGATATTGAATGTAAAATAAGCGACTTGAAAATCGCCTAAGCAACTTAAAAATAAAGTAAAATCAATATAGAATGTAGTTGATAGGAATGTTATAGAAGATAAAATGATCACCAGAAAAGTGATAAAAAGTATTTTTAGAAATAACTTTGGTGACAGAAAGCGTGAGAAGGATTTTAGCAAGTGCATGGGACAAGAAGTGGAATGTCCAAACATTTTGTTAGTAGCCCAAACCAGTTACACAAAACATTACTAATGAATACTACATTGGAAAATAGCAAATTAACTGCAATGGTTAAAGAAAAATAATGAATAACGCAGAAAGTAAAAAGGTTCGAAAAGAAGATATCGTACTGCATTGAGAAAAAGGAAATTTGAAATTGATTACCCGTTAAAAAATTAAAGATGAATGTATTTCCGCGATTAAAATGCGATTTTATAACAAATGCATCAGTAAAATTTTCCAAATGCTCACCGTTCAAAGGAATGGTTGTTCACTTTTTAGTGAACGAACAGATCTGTTCATTTTAAGAACTCATTCTTTTTGACTCGTTTGTTCATGAACAAATCCCTACCCTTTTGAATACTTGCTATGTTGAAGAGGGGGGGGGGGGAGTTTTTCGATGTTTCGGTTGAACAGTACAAAAATCTGGCTCGCCTAAACATAAGCCACATTAAATTCAAAAAAACTGAGGGTTCTCCACAACAGATTGAAAAATGCTTAGCAAAAAACAGTTTGCGGAATAATGATAATGATCTGCTAGCATCATTCACTGCAGTTTGAATTTTTCAGCTATCAAGAAATAAAGTCCTTGTAACATTGGCGTAGCCAGAAAAAAAATTGGAAGGGATGTCGCTGCATTTCAGTGGGGGAGGGGTGAAGTTTGTTTCAGTTGTTTTGTATGGTCATAAAAGAAACATTCTGCTTTTCCGAGGGATGGATAATCACCAAATGTCACTGTAACGTGACTGCCTAACGTCATCCATTACAAACTAGTTACAGAACAGAAAAAGTGGTTGACTTTGAAAAACAAAACCAGCAGAGAAAAATAGGCAACTTGTTTATTAGTTATCCATTTCATCATAAAATCAAAATTATTACTCTTTAATGCTTAGAATATCGTCAATAAAAAAGACACTGTACATAGAGTAAATAAGAAACCTCATGCACTATTTACTTTTGTATATCGATTTAGAACTCTAAAAAAACATTATATTGGTTAGGAATAAAAAATCAACTATTTATTTGTGATCACCTGGCAGTTCTTTTTTATTTTATAAGGATGTTTGCTTAATTAAACACTTAATATCATCTCATGATTCTTCTGTAATGTATTTAAAAAAAAAATACGGTGCAAAATCTCAGGAAGAATAACTTTTCATTATTTCCGTTCGCAGTTCACTTACATGCTGGTTCAAAACAAACTTTTCTTTACAAACTTCCAAGCTTTTCATTAGTTTTGCAAATCATATTCATTTCGTATGCATCGAAAAAATTTTGCTGAAGTTTTCAGAATGATCATGTATTTCTATTGATCTAAAATCTTTCAAATATTACGGCGAGACTAATAAAATGCTAGTTTTGCCCATTTTTTCACTGGTGATGACAAGTAGCTGAAGCTGGGTGGTCAGCAATGGCTTCCAAAACAAAGCAGCAAAAGCTGCATAGATCACGTGTCCTATGCTAAAGTCACGTGTCTTATGGACAACAAAGCTGCTGTGACGTCACGTGAAAGTATCCCATTATAGGATGGAACGCAAAACCTTTCATCTGCTTTTAAGTTTAGTTTCGGAATCGTTAAGGAAAAAGGACACCAAATTCCGTTTAGCAGTCCCTGTGGAAGAGCGCCTTTTAATTACCCTAAGGTAAGTTAATATTATGTATCACATTTTGAATACTTGCTAAATAAAATACTTGATTGCACTTTACACCTGTAAAAAGTCCATTCTACAAATGTGACATTAGAAGAAACGTTTAAATAATGTGACCAGACGTCCGCTTTTGGCGGGACAGTCCCGCTTTTTGTCTTACTGTCCCGCTGCGGGAATGTCCCGCCAAAGTGTCCCGCTTTGTTGAAAAAGTCCCTTTTTTGTTTAAATTCCGTCACACAAGAAATATAACATACAATCTAGATTTTTTAAACGCTTTTTCGATTTTTTGCTGTCAGTAAACGTAAGAACGCCATGTAAAATGTTATTCTTTAATGTTTAATACGCTGAACTACCTAAAAATAACAATTTTGATTAATAAATTTGTTGTGTGATGCAATATTCTTTACATCAATACTATTTAATTATTTTCAACTTGAGTTCTTTATTGGTACATTTGAGTTATTTCTTGGCATTTTTCTGGTACGTAAAATATGAAGTCTGTGGAAAAAAACTACTCTACCCCCCCCCCCCTTCATGTGTCCTGATTCTTAGCTTGAAAAATCTGGTCACATTATGTTTAAAATACCGTTTTTTTCTACTGTGATGCGTCGAGATTCGAGAGAAAGTATAATGATGCTCACAAAAAAGATAATAATGATTTAACATTTACGAAACTCTGTGTAGTTTACAATTCAATGACATAAATTGCATGTTTATTGTGATGCTTTGTATGTCAGAAGTTTAAAGACTACTTTATCACGATCTCTCAAAATGGAGTCAAAGAACTAATTAGACATGCTATAAGAAGTGCTGTATCCTAGATTTATCCGCACCCTTATCGATCTTCCCAGGTCAGTGTTCGAAGAGAACTTTTTAGGGTTAAACCCGTCCCATTGGGGGGAAAATAAAGAAACAAAACAAAGATAAGTGCACTTCGAGTTAAAATTAACTTGAATGTTGAAGTTTGTAAACAGATTTTTCTTTGTATTTTAAATTTTCTGTAAATTTCTCGGCAATTTCGGAAAGCCTTTTCTTTATGGACAAAAAGCATATTTCTGTACCTCAGAGCCAGACTGACGTAAGTCCAAACATTTATTCTCTGTTTATTATTGCAGTGTATATAGAAGCTTATTCCGCATCAAGTCATGTGAACATACTTCTTAAGAATAAATTCTTTTCAATCATTTATCAGGGAAAAAGAGTGTGTGTCTCATCTTTAGCATGCCAGGAAAAAGTCCCCCTCCCCTCTCCTGTAAAATTACCATAATGTGATTTTAAATCCTCCTGGCTCTGAGAAACAGATTTTAGGAAATCAGCGATAGAGGAACCGTTGAATAGGCTGTCAATACGAAGCATTCACTGCATTTAATCTTGCTTCTCATTAGGAGATTATTATGACTTGGGCTTTTCATAAAAAGAGATGTATTGTTGCTATGAAGATGCATAGTAGTTGGGTTTCGTAACTTAATCCGCAACAAACCCCTTGCCCTTTCTATTTAGTTTGCCCAGCATTATTTTAGAATATAAAATAAAAAAATACATGTCATAAAAGAATTTGAAATTTTTTTAGTACTTGTTGTAATCAACCACACATTAAACGCAAGGATGCCCAATGTCCACCTCTCTAAATAACGCAAAATAGCCCTTAAACATCCCCCCCCCTCCTAAAAATCTTAATGGTGCAGTCTGCACCATGACCCCCCTGTAAAACATAATAAAGTTTGAATTAAAAGTTCATAATGCTCCTTACATGTGCTGTGCAACCTCGTTTATCTGGACAAATTTGAACCAAAGGCACTCAGGGTGCAAAAACGTTCTTCAATGAGCAGACTTATCTTTTGTTAAAGCTAAAAACAATGCTGGCTAACAAAACTACAGAGTACCATTTGTCGCAAATTCTTTATCATTTATATTGTTCAGCTGCAATGGTGTCGCACTGACACTCCCAAGTATACCATATTGTTTGTTAAATCGGTATTATTATACTTTATTGGACGTTCTATGCGGGAATAATATTGGATAACATTTATCAATAAATATTTTAATAACTTAAAACTGATAAGTAACATGCCCCGTCTCCCACTACTGACATCTATCTCATCATCATTTGCCGAGAGATGATGTTCTGTAATTCTTTTTTTCCAAAATCAAACCCTCTACTTTCTGAATCAGATTATATCAATCTCATTTTCTAAGAATATCTCAGGATATTGATCCTTATATGTTTACGCACCACCAAGTGCTATCTTTAATATAAGTTTTTCTATGTGACATTGCCTATCATTATCTGATTTTGTAATTTTTTTACAGGTTCCTTGCTACTGGGACTAATTTTAAAGCAATGAGCTTTACATTTTTGCGTGGGCCATCAACGATAAGAAATATAGTATATCATACTTGTCGAATACTGTGGATGGTCTTGCAACCAAAATACATGCCAGTGCCCTCAAGAGAGGATTGGAAGAGATGCGCTGCCCGATATAAGTCGCGGTGGCAGATGCCCAACTGCATCGGCAGCCTGGACGGGAAGCATATAAGAATTGCAAAACCCAGCAAATCTGCATCAGCATACATAAATTATAATGGATACTTTTCCATTGTTCTTCTGGCTGTGGTTGATGCGGATGGGTTTTTCCTAATTATAAGTGTGGGAGATTTTGGCCGGAATAGTGATGGCGCAGTGTTCCGCACTTCTGCATTTGGAAAAAGGTTGCGGGCCGGAACACTTAACCTTCCACGACCAGTCAGTCTGCCAGGGGAAACTGAAAATTTTCCTCATTACGTTGTGGCAGATCAGGCTTTTCCATTAGCGAAAAATATTATGCGCCCATACCCTTCTAGAGGAATAAACAACAGCAAGAGAATTTTCAATGCTCGTTTATCACGAGCAAGAAAAAGTGTCGAGTGTGCTTTCGGAAGATTGGCTTCCAAATTCAGAGTCTTCCATACTACAATCGGCAGTCAACCTACGAAAGCAACGTTGATCGTAAAAGCTGCTTGCGTTCTGCATAATTTTATTGGGAAAAATGATAAATGGCTTTCCATTAATGATAAAGACATATCTAAAGCATCATATGCAGACTCGTTAGACGATCTGGAGCCTGAGATGCGAAGAGGCCCAATGAGTGCCATATGTTGTCGGGATATTTTGGCCGAGCATTTTCTCAAGCCAGCCAATGCATTGCCATGGCAAACTGATTATTGTGTATAGCATTTTACATCTGTAATTTTTTTTAGGTTAATTTGTTTATCCTTACATTCAAAATTGTTTGTATGCTCCATACTATCATTGGCTTAGGCAGGATTTTAATTTAGGGGGAATTAATATTATTTATCAATTATACCATTATACACCCAAACCTGTTTTTGTGCAGTACAGTAAACTCCTGATTATCCGTGAGGCAGTCAACAATCAAGAACATGTATTTTCGCAGTAAAAAGCAAATGTCAATGGATGTTTCCTTTGTAAAAATTTGTAAATTTAAACTCTTGTTGCTTTTGTTTTATTTATGTTTTTCCTTTTTTGTCCTTTATTTATCATATATAGACATGTTCTATATATTTCACTGTTTGAAAATTTTATTATGCATAATACAGCCAAGATTTTGAGGAAGGACAACTTGTACCATAATTGTCCCTCATTTTAGCTGTTTATTCGAGATTTTTATTATCTGCGGAGACATTGTCACCCAATTCCACGGATAATGGAGAGTTTACTACATATGAAAATTTATAAAATAAATGCAAGGTAGCATCTACAGAGGCTAGGCGTATAAGTATGCAGTCCTCTTTCAATATATGAGCTGAATGGCTCATCGAATAGAAGATAGTATCTCCAAGTGACGACAGGGACATCCCGATGAGAAGTTACTGTGACCTCCAAAAAATTTCCTTATTCAGGACATTTTTCAGGAGTCGTCAAAATTATCATCACTTTGTTTATTTTGATTTCATTTCTATGTAACATTTTGGGTTATTTTATACATGACTTTTTTTATGTCCCTATCCAACGCATAAAAACATGTTTGGGTGTATATCTACTGTCAGGGTATATATACTGTCAGGCTTGTTTAATCAAATATATTTTATACTTTCATGTCAATAATTGTTCTTACTTCATTCATTTCTAATTTATCCAAAAAATTTCTCAGCAAAAATTTTTGCAAAAGCCGATTTGAAATTATTTGATTAAGCAGAGATCTTTGATGTTGCGTCCAATAGGGAAATATTTGGTTTTAGGAGTTTTTATTTGTATAAGCAAGGTATTTGCTTACCCATTATCCAATTGAGCAGGATCGACAGTATAGTAGAACCTCGATTAACCAAGCTAATTGGTACCTCTACTGCCTCGGATGTCGGAAATCTCGGTTAGTAGAAACTTAGTACAAAAACTTGTCAGGAGCGTAATTTTTTAAAATGTATAAACTAAAAATACAGTGGAATGTTTTTAAAAGATGAAAATGAATGCATAAAAAGTAATGTGTTTTACAGTTAAAAAGCTAAAATAGAAAATAATTTGCAGCAAGTTTTTAAAAGTCCATTGATGCCAAAAGGATCCGGCAATAGTTTCTGAAAACCTGGTTATTCTTTGCATTTATAAGTCTGAAGATATTGAGAATTATTTCTATTATAGGATAGGTGCTGTGTATATTAATGTAATAATTTCTCAAAAATGAATCAAAATGTTACCAACATTGTTACTTATTTATTGTATGAAATTGAGACTTTGTGCTGATGGAATTTGATCTTTATGCATGCATATCACATGAGTTTACTCCATCTTTTCATTAACAGTTTTTGATTATGTCTCATATTCAAAAAATAAATATTTAAACCCATACTCTATTGTGTTTGAATCATTATGTGCCCAGCATTGTAAAGATCTTTTAAAAACAACAAGCAAAGTTATGCTACCTTATTCTAAGTTTTGAGTGAAGCAGCAGCATTGCAAGAGAAAACACTTATTTCTAAATAGTGTATACATTTTTTTAAAATGATGTGCATATTATAATTATGTTTTGTCAAAGAGCAATAGAGATATAATAATCTACAACATTTGCATGCTACTAATCAAATACAATTGCGGTTAAAAAATGTGTTTAGAATTTTACAATTAAATACAGTGAAGCACCATTTATACGTTTCTCTTTTATACGTTTAATTTGGTCCCTGCAGAGTTTTAATACATATTAATGTATCTTGCTATACGTTTTTTTTTATAAAGTCCCTTCAGAAACGTATAAACGGTGCTTCACTGTATTTCTATAAACTTATGATAAGGAAAATTGCTCTTAAGACAAGTGAAAAACAAGAGAAACAAATTACTAAATATAGTTTATTATACGTTAAAAATGACATGTACTCAAACTTCCAAACCTTTCCATGGCAGAATACATATTGGTTACTTGTTTGAAATTTTAAAAATGAGGTATCATACACCAAGTACAATAAAACCCCGAGTTCAGTATGTCTTGAATCAAAATTAAAAATAAAAAAAAAAGAAAGACACTTAATTGCCTAACTTGGGACCATGACCATGTTGCACATTAATTATAAATTAAGCAGCTACAGAATGTGTAACTTTTGAAATAGAAAAATATTTTATTCAAAAAAATTTTTTTTTTAATCGCTCTTACATGAAAGTTACCTACTAGAAGTAACCATAAACAATGGCCTAGCTCAGTTCCAATAATCTTACTCGGGGGAAAAAAAACCCTTGTTCATGGGGGGGGGGAGAACTTTTAGTGTTTGAAGATAGAGGTAAATTCTAGTAATTTTGTTAATTGTGCAAACAATGAGCTATTTTAATGATTAGTGTGAATCTAATAAAGTACAGCTTTAACTTTAGTTATCCTTTTAATTCAAATTTGTGCTAAAAAATAATATTACGGCTGAAAATCAACAAGGGAGCTCCTTGTATCATAGGAAATAAAATATGTCATTACTGCCAGCTGTTAAAGAAAAATGGCATTTTGTGCTCAGGTAACGGAGGTGAGAATTTATTGTGTGACGTAATTCCTTATCCTACTAAATCAAACTAAAACACAATATTAAAAAATGAAATATACTTAAACAATTAAAATTTGAACATGAAGGAATAAACAAGTTATTATGCAGCATAAACAGCAGGATTCACTGATATCTTTACAATATTTATTTTGAAAATATGATATTTTGTTATTTCCCTTATTTATTTTTTCAACCACAGTATTTTCAATTAAAAAAATTATATTAATCATAGTAATAATGTTCATTCAATTTTTAAAAATAAATAACCATCAAGTTATGTACTATATTTTTATGATATATTAATACATCATTAATATAACAAAGTAATATAGTATTCCTTTTTTTATTTTATATTCATACAATTATTAGTAATGTCACAATTTTAATTCTGATTGAAAGTTCAATATTAAACATTTCAGAAAAAGAAAAGAAAACCTTATGACTGCACCAACTAATACATATTTTTTATTTCTGAATTATATAACTGTAACACTAACTAACAGAAGAAAAATGATTAAAAGACCTAATGCTAAATTAATTCCATTAAAATTGATTAAAATGTGAAATAAAATGTTAGATATAAACAATAAAAGAAACCTTAATTTTAAGTGTACATATTGTAATAACTATATATGATAATAAAAAGTTTTGAAGATGCATTTACTATTTTGAAGACCTGAGTTTGTGCTGGTTGAAAATATCGGATATATATCAAAATAGCCGATATGTTTCAAAACATGGTATATTTTCTAAAATATCATATTTTCAAACCCTGATCAAGTCACACCAGGTTTGCGACAGGTGAAAATCCATATGCTGTGAACCAAAAATATATTAAAATAAAAATTATTAAAAAACATTGCTAAATGAATTGTTTCTTTAAGTTTTACTGTAAAATGCGTGTGACAGAAAAGTTACTTTTATAGGAACGACCCATTTATGACATATTATAAAAAAAAAAGGGGGGAGAGAGTAAATTTGTTTGTTAAAAAAAAGGCATTTAAATTAAAAACTTTCATCTTCGGCGAACACCTCTACTAAATTCAGCACCTGTGCTTTGAAAGTGCGCCTTTTTTTTGCTGAAAAATTTCTAATTTCAGGCATTAAGGACTTAAAAAAATAACCGAATTCTTCGTCCAGACCCCCTAAATTTTCTTTTGACTCCATTTTTTTTGAAAAATATCTCTCAGCCAAACTGGAATAAGGCCCTGGACTGTCTGTTTTCCCCCTTTTTTTTGATGGAGGGGTGATGGACACAGGAGGAGGTGATGGGAATTGTATTTCATCTGAGGTTGAAGGAAGGTTTGTAGTGTCATTCATCTCACTTCCACTAGGAGTTGAATACAATTCTTGAACATGAGAAGCGAAAGCATCCGAATCCTCTTGTGTTGCGGCGTCATCTACCCCATCATATAAATCATTCGAAATGTAATTTATGTCTATTTCTTGCATTTCTTCTTCATTGTGCTGCACATCTTTTGGCACATCCAAATTACTAGTTTGCCTGTAAGAAAAAAGAAACAGTTATTGCTAATCTGAGATTAGAATAAAGGAAAAAGTAAGCAGCTATGGTATGTAGGTCATGGTGGACAGGGCTCAGTATCATCATATGTGATCATCATGTATTTTTGGGGACCTTTCGTCTCTCATAGTAATTTAAAATGCTGCTATCCTTCATTGAAGTATTTACGATGATACCGGAAATAAAAGGTACCAAAATAGATGAGCCCTTTCATTTTATTTTATATATGGACATTGGCATATGAGTTACCACCACCAGGGTCAGGGACTGTTACTTTTTTTACTATTTATTGTAGAGATATGCCCATTGGTCATATTATAAAATTGACTTTGGAAATTTCTGTGGTGGCCATAACTCATTTTTCAATTTTTTTGGGATACGCCCATTCGTCTTTTTAGCGATGATCTAAATGCCAGCAGAATAGCTTTGAGGTTAGACATTTACTTGTGACGCTAGAAGGTGCGAGTTCAAACCTGGCTGTAGTCTAGAGTTTTGAGTTGAAAAACAAAAGGAAGCGTCCATGTTGTTTGATTATCCAACATGTTTTAAATGAATGGTGTTATGCAAAACTGAGTCAACCCACCAACAAGCAGAACTTTTTAGTAAATTGAATTTAAAGTTGCACATCTGCACCCCATTTCATAGAAGCAGGTTGGAAATACAGCTGAACTCAGTCACTACGAAGTGTCAAAAATCCACGAAATTGTTCATATTAACCGTTATTTGTTACAGCCGTAAATGATTGATACGGTAAAATAACGAAGAAATGCTTACATATATTAAAAACTTTTACTACTAATACACACATTGTAATCTAACTGTTATACATTTAAAAAAATCACTTATTTCTTATAACTGAATGTTTTTGGAAAATATTGAAAGATAAACGACAATCGCGGATTAGGTTGTATGGTATTAGGTTGTTTCCACAATGGAAGATGAACAGTTTTATCTCCGAGTAAATTAAAATGTCCACAGGTAAACAAATGTACGGGCTACATTTTTATGCGAAATACAGTCGGACTCCATATATCGAAGTAGCAAATTTCCGGGAAAAAAGTCGGTATATAGAAACATTCTTATTTTATCGTACAAATCTCCTAAAACACTAAAATTAAAGCTACTTTTCGTGTATAAAACCAAATTTCTAATTTATACGAGGATCAGATTAAATAAAAGTTGAAAAATAAAAAATTAACAGAAATCACATTTTTGCGCCGTCATACTTCTTCATTTTTCGGCAATTAACTTGATTCGCAACATTAGGGGGGTTTCGTTTTGACAGTGTAATCGAGAGAAAAGTAAAAAATCAATCTACTTAACTTGAATGATTTTTCCTAAAGCTAAAAAGATTAGGAATGATAATCAACAGACAAAAGGGATAACTTGAAACTGATTTTAGTGTTACTGGTTACAACGTAGATTTGAAATAAACTTGTGGGAATTTAAGAACTCCAGAAGTGAACAACGATCTATCTACACACCACTCAACCACAGATTCCTTATGAGTTTCGTAGCAACCTTTAGTAAACATAGTCTTCTCCACTAATTTTCATTTTTCATGAGACAAACAGTCTGAAGTGGAAAAAAATCTACGAATGTCTCGAAATTTTTTTTCGATATATAGAGAGTTTTTCGATATATAAAAACAATTTTTCTATGTAATAAACACAGAAATTTGAAGAAAAATATATTTTTACTCATTGTGATTATGTCTGATACAAAATAAACACATTCAATTTTAGTTTTATTAAATTTCCAAAATAATATTATCTTATGCTATTGGGCATATGTTCTTTCATTTTACTTATCTAAGTAGTCGATTTTTAGAAATGGGTATTTTACACAAGACAGAAATATTAATTACTCACTTTCTTCCCTTAGTATATGGCGAAAGGAAAGCCAAATACTCATGCAAATAATAAGCTTTCTTTTTGTTGCGTCCACTTGTTCCTGTAGGGGGTTGTTGTCTCAGATTCCTTAAATATGCATTTCGGATGTTTTTCCATCTTAGTTTGCATAGATCCGCTAAATTCAGAAAAGGTTACATTTGTAAATAGCATTCATATTTATTTATTATTTCACATTAACAAAATACTTAACACAGCATAAATAAGCTTTAAAGAGTAACCATAAAACTGTCATGCCCCAAGCAATAAAGTATATAAGTGGACTTTTATTATACTTATTAATTTGTATTTCAGCAAGTACAGTTGAGGCCAATCATCCAGAAGAAATGAATATAGTGTAAATACCTCATATTTTACTAATTGGCGTAACAAATTTTAATTTGATCAATGCAAGTTTGATATAGACAGGCGTAACTTTTGTAAAAAACAACCAAAATTTTCCCATATGCAAAGTCAAGTATGTAAACTTCTCATATAAAAATATTTAATTTGCCATACAATGTGAAGTAAAAATCGAATACTCACTAAACATCATTTAACAAAAGTGAAATGGAGCATATTTTATACCACTCAGGTTCAGTCAGTCGTGAATAGGTTGGTGCAGTTATTATGCTTAGTGAAAAATTTATATCAGAGACGTAGAGCATGGGACTATTTTTTTTTCCCCCTAGGTGGGCACACCTGGTGTTCAGGACCAGATCTAGTTACCCGCAAAGCTACCAACAGTCAAAAAAATTGAAAAAACTAGCAAGTGGACTTATAACGTTACAAATATACACTGTGGGCCTCTGTGGAGGAGCTCTACAGATAATGTTGCAGGGGAGGGGGGGGATATTTACATATCCGGGCTTGTTGGTGTTGATAAAAGTGCATTGAAATGAAACTTGAGATTTTGAAGACATAAATATTAATTTCAAACTGAGCTTTTGTTTGGAATCTAAAAGTTCCCAAATTAAACTTGATCAAAATTTCTTGTAATAGACTATGAATTTTCAAGTACACAATTTAAAAGACACTAATCACACAATTCATTCAAGCATATGAAGGTGATACAGAAGTTTAATACCAAAAACATTGACATTTTATTTATGTTTCATGTAGAACCCTTTTCGTTAAGAATCAAATAATTTTTTTTCAACAATGCAGTGATTTTGGTGCAATACAATTACATAAAAAACATATTTTTCGCCGCAAGATTATCACCACTCAAACATGGAAATCAGTGCATTCTCATTTAGCATGTTTAGTCCAATTTTTTCCCGCGCCTCGGACCTTATTATTAAAAAACTGGATTAAGTTTCAACTTTGAATGAGCGTAGTTCAGTAATTAAATTGACTTGCTCTTAAAATAATTAACTTCATAAAGTAATCACAAATACAGAAATCATTGAACTCACTGTAGCTGCCTTATTAGTAACCAAACTACAACGTGCAAAATGGTTCCAAAAGGCGCCGACTTCTTAATTTTGTACACATTTATGTGTAAATTTTACACTATCACATCCTTTATGTGAAACTCAGAATAAAAATATTATAAATCCAAATATAATGCAGTATCATTTATCATAAAACAAAAGTTCTTAGTTTTTGAATAACTTACCAGTGGAATTCAGTTTCCTCCCGACTTTGTTCCATGCTATGTCAGTCTTGATTTTATTGGAATAATCCAAACTCAGGAAATTATATAGTTCATCATATTTTTCCACTTCTTTCACTAGAGCTATGCTGAATTCAGGGCTTTCTGGCACTGCACCACTCATTTCGTTGGTTTGTCGTCGCGACGGGGATGAGACACGAACAATTATTGCTCCTGCAACACTTGGAGGGAAGGAGATAAGACAGAGACAAATGTCGTACCCCCGCCCTGTCGCTTAGGTGTGCGCGCTCACTGCAGAATGAACTGGTTTTTCGGACCGATTGTCTGAAACCTGTCTGCGAGATGTTCGTGTCTGCTAGATGTGCGCCGCGCAAGGGAGGCAAAACACTCAGATTGTAGTCCTCATCAAAAACAGAAAGATGTTGTCTTCGTGCTTCGTCGCCATGTGATTCTAATGTCTGGATTCAAAATATTAAGTAAGTGGTTTTTTTTCTATACTATTGTTTAAGTGTAATTTTAATCCACTGTTCTTTTTTTATTAGCTATTTTGATAACAATAATTTGTGAGCATTGATTGATGGCGAGTACGGAAGCGTCGCTGTAACGTTGAAATTTAGCATTGATATTGATTGTATCAAGACGTACTTACATAGTACAATGCATGCAAACGTGATGCAATATAAACGCACAAATGAATATCATATTATGCTCCATGTGTTTTAATTTCCATAGTTTCATTCAAAAATTTCTGCAGTATTTTTCTAAATTAATGTAATTAATTAAAGATGTTGTGCATGAGGACAAAATGAATTATTTACTAATTCTCTGCATGCTTTATATTCCTGGTTTTAAATAACCATGATCAATGACTAATAGGAATTGGTTAAATTTTTTAGATTGTTTTTAATGAACTCAAATGTTACATTTAAACCAATGAAATAAAACATAGGTACGTAGTTGAAAATAAATTGCTTTAGGCTACCTATTAACGACAGATTCGTTTTTAGTACAAAATATAAATAATGACATCATTGTTTTCATTAGTTTCACAGCTATAAATGTTTAAAACATGTTTCATACATTTTTTTTATAGCTAAATCTTTAAACAGTTATTCATACAATTATTATAAACCAAAAATAATGTGATGTAACATGTATTTCTTATCAACTTTCAACACTTAATTAATTACTGAATTGTTTCTGGTTCAATGTGCCTAAACTTATAAATTAAATGTAAATTTCTATAATAATACTATGTTTTACTATAACTTACAACTATTCATAACTTAAAATATAATATTTTGTATAATAATTACTGTAAGAAGAATGTTCACATCATTAACTGCTGTATTGTCTGAATCGCAGCTCTCTATGAAATTGAAGCAGTTTTCAATTTGCTCAATCTGAGCGGACGAGAAGCCATGTCTTTCTAGTAGGAAATTTAGGCTGTGTTTGCATAGGTGTGTATAGGTTTTTTTTGGGGGGAGGGGGGAGGAGGTGATTAAAGTGGTGAGATTGTGCTATTGAAATTTACTGTGGTTATGCCTTTTTTAGAGAGTCGTTCATGTGACTCATAAAATCAAATAACTTTTTATTGGGGGTTGCATAGCCAGGATTTCATTTCTTTAAGGGTCTAATATACAGAATACAGAGTGGTTCAAACGGGGTGACCCCCCTCCCCCATCGTATATTCTGTGTTATGTTCGTTACGCAGTCACTTTACAGTCTTGAAAGTAGTAAAAATCGGCAGAGCACCATCTATGTCGTAACACAGCGGAATTCTGCTCCATGTTATTGCAGATGTTTTGCTGGGTTCGGAGCAGAATTTTAAACGCAATGTTCTAAACGCCCAAATTAAGTGGAATATGGTGCAGAATTCAGCTGTGTTGCAACATGGATCTTGTTCAACTGAAGTTCTTAAGACTTCAAAGTAACTGTTAAGCCCAGCTCGATAAATTTTTGCCCCCTTGCAAAAACTCAGTGGGTCCTCTCCTAGACCAGCAGTGTATATTGTTTACGTAAATAAGTCTCAGTACTAGTTTTTTTTTCTTTTTTTCCCTCAATTTCTTGGGCCGTGAATGTCCCTTAAGGATGTGTCCCCCCCCCCGAACTGTAGGTACTCAGATCGGAGCCTGAACTTTACAGCAAACATTCAACCATAGTAAAATTAAAAAAGGGTTACTCCCGCTTTCGGACCACTCTGTGTATTATACAGTGAAGCACAGTTTATAAGTTTCTCTTGTATACGTTTTTATCATTTATACATTTTTAAAATTAGTCACTGCTGAGTTCAATACATAATAACGAATACCTATTATACTTTTTTCATTTAATAGGCTTGTTTCATGCAGTACTTTCAAAAACGTTTAAATCGTGCTTACTTCAAGTTTTCTTATATACGACTAATGAAATTATATGCGAAACACAAATATTTTCATTTTGGAATTTTCTTGGTCATTTCAATTTGGGTCTAGATCCATGAACGCTCCCCCTGGTTGTACTGCTGTTTTTTGAAGTGTTTCCTTCAAATAGTGTTATAATCGAATGTTTGTTGTCAAAGGCGCATTTCATGTTATTCTTTTGAATATTTGGTTCTGGTATGAATGTTTTTGACTGGAATGTGTTTTAATCATAATGGTAGGTTTATAGGAGTCATGGTTGCAGGTCCTTGAAGTGGGGGAGGGGCAGTGGTGGATCCACAGAGGGAGCAATTGGGGTGATCCCCCCCCCTCCAGAATTCACAAACCTAAATTTACCTTTGCAAATTTAAATTTGTAAATTCAAAAAATTTCCGGAAAAGGTCTCCAAACCTCCCCCCCCCCCAAACTCATCTCAAAAAATCGCCAACTGTATTTTTACGACTTTAGTTCCAAAATTTTTTTAGGGGAGAGTCCTCAACCCCCTCTCTCCAATGTCATCAAAGATCGCCAAAATTTTTGAATTTTTCGATCTTCAATTTCGAAAAACTACCCGAAATCGAAAACGTTTTCGAAAATGTCGTTCATTCAAACTTTACGGGGTTCTTGAATCAGAAAGGAATGGGCCCTTACTGTTGATCCTTCTATTCTGCTTTTGAATTTATGCTTTGTCTTATGTGTGTACGGTTATAAAACTATTTCAACGGTGTAGTTATTTAGTAGTACTTAATACATTCTAAACTACTGGGCTTATACATTTTTCTTTTTAGTTTTTTTGGTTTTTACGCAGTCGGGTTTTTTGTTTTTATTTAATAATTTTTTATTTAATCTGGAGTTTTTTTATATAAATGATGCATAATCATACCTACCATTTTTTATTTTGTTTCATATACTTAGTTGAATTTTCTTTCACCCAGACAATCCTTGCTTTAAAGTTTGATCCAGTTTGCACAATTGGATGAAAAATAACTTCTGGATCAAGAAGTGTTTCATCGGAATTTATTTAGAGGTATGTATTAATATTTTATTTTAAGAAATGTTTTTCTAAACTCTATTGAGCGACGATCAGTTTCTTTGCTCTTAAACTAACAATTTTAATTTTTCTACTTGTTACTTGTATTCAGTGCTTTTATTTCTGGTCGCTGTTGTATTTAAATGTTATCGATATGAAATAATAAAATTTTATAATAAATTTAAAAGAATATAAAATGTTCAGTATAATTGTGCCACAGAGTGATGTCCGATGAACTGGACACGAAAACAGAACTCTTCATTTTGTAATCTTTAGTAGTCTATTTGTATTGTATAGGTATGAGAACACGTCCTATTTGCATAGGCAGGGCGCCCATATGCAAAGTTGCAGGGGAGGGGGGGCTCAAATATTTTCCCTGTGGTTTAGCTATATGTTTTCCCCATGGAAACTGATTTCAGGACAGATTAGAGTCATTAAAATTTGACATTTTTAATAACTTATTCATTAATGGCTGGAGAAGAAATGTTTTTACATTTTTTCAAGGAAAAAAGTACTAAAAGCAAGGAAATTCTAATTGCAAGGGGGGGCTCTAGCCCCCCTTCACCCCTATATGGGCCCCCTTGCCTTATTCGTATATAAACTACTGTATTTCAGATTGGCAACATGTGCTACAACCAAGGATACTTGGGCAGCTTTCAACAGTTAAAATCTCAACCCTGGCTGTCCCACTGCATACCCATCCATGCTCGTCATTGGAGGGGGGGGGGGATTTCCCCCCTCCCTTTCTTTCAAGAAAAAAAGATGAGCATGACTAGGGTATGCACGGGCGCTGCCAGTTAGGAGGTTTTAGGGGCTCAATTCCTCCCAGAATCCTTGGTTTTAACCCCATTGCCGATCCTAATGCCTAACGCATTCACAGTAGTTAAAATGCCGGGCCTGATCCTACTTACGACAAAAGAAGTGCATTAGCCATCTTTTGTGGTACAACTTATAAATGATGAAAAGGTTGATATCAGGGGTTAGATACTGCTATTTTAGGGCTGGTCATGCTGAAGAATATTTTTAAGGTGCATAAAAAATTCTGAAAATACTTGGGTGTCAATTAAAGCAATAACTTATCCAGAAATAAAGCACCTTGTGAGACATAAACAATACTAATTAATTTTAAAAGCAATGAAAGGAAGTTGTATTCCAGATTTTTACTTTAAAAAATATTAAGTGAATTTAAAAAAAAAATACTCCAATTGTTTGTAGGTTATTCATTAAGTATATTTGAGCACAAAGTGATTGGATAATAATGTCGGCAGAGAATTATGACCCTCACCTTGTATCCATCGTTGCATGTAAGATGCACAGATTTCCATATTTATTTTGAAAATACAGTCAAACCTTATTAAAACTAACTCCAAGGGACCTTTATAATCTATTGGCCTTCACCTTAGTTTATCTTATCCAAATATCAATCATTAACAATCAAAAGGACAGGGATCACAAATGTAGTTTATCTTAGCAGAAATTCATTTTAAGCGTGTTCAAAATAGTATGATATGTTTGATATTTTGTTTTCCAATTGCGATGTTTGCAATCTAAGAATTATATTAATCATATCAGTAACACTCATTTACTATTGAAAAGAACCAAAAGTAGACTGCTAATAAAATTTTG